>NC_090782.1:18047500-18232500 GCF_040054535.1 Antennarius striatus | reverse complement strand
TTATGACATGACACATTAAACACGACCCTATTACATCCTTATTAAAACATTTTGCAGATGTGAAATTCATAAAGAGGATATATTTATACAAACAAGAAAGTGTGTCAGATTGAAGTTAAACATATTTGCTCAGTATTTGTTTTCATTTATCTGACATTATGATACATGGTGCCCCAACTTTTTTCATGTCTCAGGAGATACCTTTCGAGGCTGATGAGCAGAGAGATGGGTACATGCTCCTGGTGGTGATTCTCCTGATAGGAACGTTGATCTTCATCTCCATCTTCATCATCGCCTGCTGTCGCTGCTCTCGAGGAGAGAAGTTCTGTACCAGGTATGATACAGAAATTATACATTGCATTTAGAATTTCAGTACTTTTGTGGCATCCTCATCAAGATGGAGTTAAAGTCCAACTTAGTGTCAATTAAAGCCAGATCATTGTAAGGAACTGACAGTATCGAACTTAAGGCAGCAGAGTAACAATTTTAAAACAGAAAGCACTGTTATGAAAGAATTCCCTGTGATGTTCAGTTTTTATTGACAGGGAGCCACAAAGGTTTGGAATCCTTTCCATTTTGATTCTAACGCCTGCTGTTCTTGTTATTTGATCCTCCCGAAGCCACTACAATACATCCCAGCACAATAAAACCAAACTGAACTTCTTTAAATATAACACAGCAACCAAACCTTGAAAACCCTTTGCTTCACGAAGCCAATTTGGTCAACAGATCTGGGTGCTCAGGTGGTGAATCTGTGCACACAGGTCATTGACCGATGGAGACTCTCCATGAGCTCCTGTGCAACTATTATTCAGGGACTGACTGGTATTTGGGCTGAATGTGTGCTTACATAATAAAGTTCTTTGCTATTCCAAATGAAGCTGACCAAGTACCTCCTTTGGTATTGTATAGTTTGCTCAGCCCAGTGAGTCCCATTATAATAACGTGGCTGATTTATCTAGATTTATTCAAGGGGTAATATGGCCGGCCTTATTTTTTATTTTTTTGAGTACACTTGAATAAATGAGGCTGCACCAGCTAGATACAGATAAACAGAGAGCAGAGAGACTGAGTCGCGAAAAGCAGAGGCTTGCCGGGGGAGAATCAGGAAGACTGGTACAAATGATGAGTGTAATGAGATTTCATAGCAGCCATCAGCTGTGATTAATCTTGCGTCTCAACCCTGCCCCAAGTGCACATGGAGAATGCACACACATACACACAGTATGCAGACGCAGGAGTCACAGAGGAAATGAAAGACAAGGAGAAGCACAGATTTGGGTGGACAGAGAAATCCCACAAGTCACTTCACACTCACACAAAAGCACAAACATGCAGCAAAAAGGGAGAGGAATGGTGGGATCATGAGGTAATTTTTCAGATGTGGGATATGTTATTAGTTTTTACTGGGGATCTGCAGGATTTAAAAACGTTGAAACAGGAAGGTTTAAAGATAAAACATATCAAAGAAGTAAACAATTTAACCTTTATTTTCTCTCCATCCTTAAAGATGAGTGGAAACGTACAATCAATAAAGCACAGTGCTTTCAGTTCAAGAGGTCCCCAGGCCCTCAAGGTTATCAAGTTACTGGCAATGATTTAGGCCCTCATTGATTATACAGGCATTTAGACGGACAGCCTACTGAACATTCAGTCCTAATGTCTTGACATAATTGTTGACTATGGCTTTTTAAACAATTGATGTGCATATAAAGTCATATTGAAAAGAAAGGAAAAATGTGTTGTATCGTATTGTGGACACGTCTGTTTGGATTGACGGATGACCGACAGACTTCAGGAGTAATCATGTCACAGTACTGATGTGAATGTTTCTGTGTGCACCAGGACCGATGATGACCCTGAGAAAACTAACACCACCTACACGGAGGAGCCTCAGCCCACCCATGGTAAGAGGAAAATGGATAAGAATAAGAAATGCATGCAGGAGGAATATGGGAACAAATGAAGAGTCAAGTCAGACGAGGTCTATTGGAGTCAGACGGGCTGGAAGATGGAGAGATTGGAGTGATGGAAGCGAGGATATTTTTATTAGATCAGCACAAACATTTAATGTGTATTCCATTAATATATTGTGATCTCAATCCAGTTATTTTAAGTAGCTGTGCAATTCCTGGAATAAAAAAAGTTACCATCAGTTAATGTACACAGCCACTGATGAAAGTGATATATTAAAATGCCTCATCCAATTGGCAGCAAACTGCTTTTGTAAGGCTTTTTGTTAAGTTCTTTTGTCAACATCTACAGGAGTATCAGACTCATCCTCCAAAATTGTGTCTGGATTACAAATACAAAACAAATCCACACAAACCTGAAGTCTCTTCAGGGTATAACTAGCGCTCCGCTACTTGGTGCACGGTACGACTGTACCAAAGGAATTCAAAGCATCTTCAATTTGAATACACCTTAATTATTTGACGATTTGGCAGATGATCACAATTTAAATATGATTTTGAAAGGGAGGTCTGTTTCGCTGAGGTGATGTCTGTGACTCAACAGTATTGATGGGTTTAAGGGGACTATAACCCTTGGGGCGACATGGTGCTGTGATGGTTAACGCTCTGCCTCACGGGTTCCAGGTCTGTAAGTGTTCATTTTTCTAGATAGTAGTGAATGTGAGCCTGAGGGCTTGCTTGTCTGTCTTTTGGCTCAGATGTATAGGACATGGTGCAGTGTTATGACAAATTCTAGGGATAGGTTTAGCCAGTCAGTGAGTCATACCATGAGGATCAAACTATTATGGGACTGTTGCTGGTATGTGTCGTGACACCTGAGCTGCCTTGGTGGAGATGTGCATTCTCCATGTCTATTCTTGCATCATATATTCAAAAGCTAGTTTAAAACAATGGTGAAATACATCTCAGATCTCGATCCAAACCTACTGCAAAACTAAACCGGGTCTGTTCTGGCTGAAAACCAACCCCTCTATCCAAGTTGCATGGAAATCCTTTCAATTCTTTTGAGTTTTTGCTGGTGACAAACCAAAACACTTTGTCGAAAAGATAACCTCCTTGATTATTATTATTGTTCATAAAGAAACAGTGATTTATTTGAGCCTGTATGATCTTTATGTCACTGACATCCCAGGAAACTCAGACCTATAGCTTATATTGTAAATATAAGCTATAGGTCTGAGTTTGAGACAGACTTCAGCAGGCCCGTGATCTGGATGGATGGATGGATGGATGGATGGATGGATGGATGGATGGATGGATGGATGGATGGATGGATGGAAGATGAAAGCTATACATAGTCCTGTCCTCCATCTTAACAATGTACAAAAATCGGCCAGTAGTGAAAGTGGTCTTGGTGTGAAATGTTTCATTCATTTTCAGGATGACGGACATGAGCCAAAAAGGTTTTACAAAAATATTATTGCATATCAAATGTTTGTTGCACATTTTTAAATTGACAGGGACACAGGGAAGGATAAGTATATTTTTTTCTTTTTTCATGTTGAGTCACGAGATCATCACAGTACGTAGGTGTCGTCTTTGGGGGTTTCATCTTTTCTATTTTAGGTTCAACAGTCATCCAACATCCTCCCTGGAGCAACTTCAGCCAGCAAATTCTGTCGACATTCACTTCAAATAGATTATAATGTAACAAAAAATAAATCACCACTTTTGCCTCCCTCTCTACTGTCCCTCATCTATCTCTCTGTCTGGCTTTGTGTCTTCTCTGTTCTATCTCTGGTAGAAATCACCATCCGGGTGGATGAGTCAGAATGCCTGTCCATGGCCAGTTCTAACGACCAAGAGACTGAGCGCTTCCTCTCCACGGGCACCACAGGCCGCCGCGTGTCCTTCAACGAGGCTGCGCTCTACGATCATGGCAAGAAGGCACAGGAGAAGGGCCGCAGGTCAGACAAGCAACAAACATACAGAAGACATCATCTAAAAACTCATTTCTGTGGTTTTCAACCAGCATTCAACTGTCCATACACTCCAATCGTGCTCCATTTTAATATCAAAGGATAGATATTTTAGTGTCACTTCTGTGCTCATTGGGAATTATTTCGGAATACATGATGTGAGATTTGTGTACAAAGCACTCTCTCCCCTAGTCATTATTTTAATTTGAAGCCATAAGCTTGATATGCAAATTCTTCAAAAGGAATTGTTCTATGGAACTACGTGCAAAATTGAAATGTAATTTTTTTTTAAAAATTATAATATCCAGAGCATCTCTAATTGGGTTGTAGTCAGACACTGGGAGATGAGATGTTGGTCTTTTGTGGGACAAGCTTCATGATTTATTCCTTATCAAACAACTTGGATGTGATCTTGCAGTCATCTTGCAGCTTTAACTGATGTTGGTCACCCCAGGTACACTCTGACTGAGGGTGACTTTCACCACCTGAAGAATGCCCGGCTTACACACCTCCACATCCCTCCCCCGGCTCTAAAGATAGTCACGATCCACGAGTGCGACTCTGCCGAGAACAGCATCACCATGACAACACGTCCTGTTGCAAAGTCAGCACTTTCTATCTTCCAGGTGACAGCCTTTAGCTTGCTATTACTCCTAATGCATCATTAGTCTTGACCAGGGCCAGTTGTAACATCCATCACTCAGATCAGGGCCAGAAAATATATCAACCTAATTTACCCAAGCACAGGAAAAAAGCATCTGTCTGCATGTACATTTCATGCTGTGCACATTGATTTCCCATTTAGGTGAGGCTGTTCAATCACTGCTACATTATTTACTGTAGTTGCCAGCAGAAGAATGTAATTATATAAAATTCTGAATGACTGGGTTAAACAACAGGCCTCTGTGTAAAAAATGCATTTAAAAAATATATTTGTGTGTGTGTGTGTGTGTGTGTGTGTGTGTGTGTGTGTGTGTGTGTGTGTGTGTGTGTGTGTGTGTGTGTGTGCTTCCCTTCAGCCAACACTGTGCCCTCTACCACAAACAGCATTGACCAGCATGAGCATCAATCCTAGCTGTGCTCTCCCTGGAGATGCTCTGAACTCCGTGGTGAACACAGGCTTCAGTGAGAACACTGTTGCTCTCAGCATCATAGAGCCAAGCTCTGTAAGTTACCTCCCAACAGTGTAAAATATGCAATATTTCAAGTGATAAAAAAAAAAACCTCCTCTGAATTTGGCAGTGCTGAGAAGCCATTAATAATGAGTGCAAAATGCAAATATCTCACAAGTACCGAATGTGCATACAAATTACCTTTACGAGCTCATGTTAGATAAGAATTTGTTAAGATCACCAACAACCAGCCAGCAAGTCATTTGCAATGCTTTTGGAGGGTCAAGTAGTTTAAGGGACGATCAATAAGATTAATGGTCGATCAGTCGACAACAAGCAGCCCTAGGTGTGATATGACAAGAAGAACATGCACACCTTTTTCTGTCGTCTTTCTCTGCTCAGATCGAGATGATGAGAGTTGGGCCACATGGCCGAGGCAGCAGTGTCAGCGTCGGAGACGAAGCTTCAACTCGGAGCGGCGCCCCTCCTGTTGGGAGCTACGCTGGCAATCAGAGACCCATGCTGCAGTTCTTTACTAAACTGCGTCGCCATGCCAGTCTGGAGGGGGCCAGTCCCTACTTCAAGATTAAAAAATGGAAGCTGGAGAGCAGCCAGAGAGCCTCCAGTCTGGACACCAGAGGTAACTGATCCTTAATGGTGTGAAGTCCATTTCTATTATATCATTTTTAGTGGCAGTCTGTGCCAGTGCAGCAGGGAAGTGCGTATTCTTTTAGCTTTTGTAAAAGCCGCACCTGACATGATAACAATATTCTGTCACTAGTTTCTTCCATATGTGTATTTTCTCTATGAATTTGTTTATCATGAGAATCTTTTCTCATGATAAACAGACAGCAGTTAAACAGAAGGCTCCAACAGTCAACTGTGAGATGTCTTTGCATGCTAAGAGTCAGATATAAACACAGATACAAACACACACACAAGACAGATGGCTCAATGACGTAAGATTGAATCATTCCAAGTCAGTATGAGCCCCTGTAAATCCTCCCATCCAGGCCCCTTCCTTGTACATCCCCACTATCAGCCCATAAAATCCACCCAAACCTCAAAAATTGACTGAAGCTTTCTCCAGAATTACATGTTCCTTCACTCCTGCCTGCTGCTGCTTACTTCTACAACTCACTGCTCTTTCCCTGTTTGGTGTGAGCCAGGCTCTCCGAAGAGGAGACAGTTCCAACGGCAGCGAGCCGCCAGTGAGAGCATGGACCAGGACGACAATGATGCTCACCACATAGACCTCATCCAGTACATCGCCCGCACCCAGGACGTCAATTACCGCCCCAGCCAGCCCACTACTCGCCTCCTCTCGCCTGCTTCTACGTCACCCCCCTCCCTCGGCAGGTATCTTTAATTCCCTTGCCATTCATCCTGTCCACTGCTTTGCTGCCTTGCATTCATTTCTTTACTTGATCTAGAAAACGAATGGTAATGATCTACGGCAGGATACAGCTCTAAGTCCCAATTCTCTACCACTTTGCCATAATGTAAAAATGAGAATCAGCATGAGTAAATATTATTTAAAATACACAATTTGACTGTTTTTGATATTTCAGGTGAAGTTCTTTCAAGGCCAGTGTTACTATTTGAAGTCAGATGCAGGGGATTCCCAAACGGAAGGAATCTATGGGGAGTGGACTGTCAAATCGGGATTTAGGGTTTAAAGTCTGACTTAGGAAATCATTCCATCGCTGACATGCTGATATGATCAAATAATGTCATGATGTCCCTGAAAGTGCAAGGGTCACTTTGATTTTTGCTATTTTTAGTTGACAGTCATAACAATACAGATTTTGCCAAGTATTTGTCCTCACTAAATAATAAAATAATTAGCATTTCCTCCATTCGTTCACAAATGTTTGGAAATAAAAGGAATATTCAGGATCCCCTCTTGAGGTTAGAAACATGATGATCTCTGTGTTCCTTTCATTTTATTGTTACAGAAAAATTCGGTATTGTACAGTAGATTTTTTACATGTCATCTCAAAATAAAATCACATCATCTGTATTCAGAGCAGTTCTGTTTAAAGACATGCGACAGCAGTCATTGCAAGTCATTAAAACCATCGTGTGCACTGTGAACACAGTCATGCCTCAGAAGAATGTGTAACGTAGATACGTGCCATGACACTGACACTTGTTTTGCTGTTTGTGTTTTTTCCCTTCCTTCACTCTTTATTGCCTTCATTTTATCTCATCTCTCCATACCTGTGTGCACACTGCAGGCTAGAGGTAGAAGTGACGGTGGAGCCCAGTGGTAGCCATGGAGGACCAGGGGTGATTGGCCTATCCCCTGATCCCCAAGATGAAACACTTACCCTGGAAAGAAGGGAAGTTGCAGACCCTCTGGACCCCCTTGATCCTCAGGACACCCAGTCCTTTTACAAAGACATCTGGTCCCTACGTGCAACGCTTGAGCAGTATGCAGCCTCCGACCAGAGCAGCAACAACGACAGAAACTCTGTCTGCAGCGATGCTGAGAGTGTTTGTTCGCTGGGCGGGCGCACAGAAACCGAAAGAGGAGGGCTGCCCAGCTACCCATCCCAGGATTTAGGTGATGAAGCAGAGGGTGAGAAGGACGACAAGGATATTTTAACATGCCTGGATGAGAGGCTGGGAGTGAAGGAGGGAAAAGCAAAGAAACAGCAGAGCACAGAATCAGAGCGAGGTGGCAGTGAGGGAGAAACAGGGACTCGTAAATTGCTGCAGATGGATAGCGGCTACGCATCCATAGAGGCTCCATTTCGTGGTCCAGACGACTTGCGACTATTTGGAAGCATCAGTGGGAGCCATACGGACAAGACAGCCCATGAAAAAAGGCATCACTTCACCCATGCAGGAAGATCTGGCAGCATTGGTGACAGCTTTGAGTCTCATTTCTTTGAGGAAGAGCCAGAAGATGACGTGTCATTGGGTGCCAGTGGAGGAGTTTCCAAACAGGCAGGTGATAGTTCACTGAGCTGGTTCCCGTATGGTCAGATGCTCACACCTCGAGAGGCTGCTCAACCTTCACCTCAACCGCCAACGCTTCACCGGCGAGACTACAGCATAGATGAGAAGACGGATGCCCTCTTCCACGAGTTTCTCCGTCATGACCCTCAATTCGACCTGCAGGAGTTGCCTCTAAGGAAGCACCGATCGCGAATACACCTCCGCAAGCAGTGGCAGCGACACAAGCAGTGGAGCGACCCTGGTGTCAGGCAAATCCAATCGTCATTTGACAGGCAGCGCATCCCCTTACGGAGGGGTGAAAGTGTGAACTATCCACTGGACACAAGCTACCACAGCACTCTCCCCCGCATCGTTAGTGCTCCTGATGAAGAGAGCAGCGACGGGACTGGGAGCACTCCCAACACTCCAAAGGTGGAGTCTTCGACCAACGAGAAATCTGACAAGGACAGGGAGCACGGTATCACGGTTAGAGACACTGAGAACCAGTCCTCTCCTCCACCACCATTGCATCCTGTCATCTCAGAGAGAGACGGGGGGCTTGTTGAGCAACACGACCCTCAGGAGGACAGCAAACAACCTGGACTCCCTCCGGAACAGCTGGACGAGCGCACGTCTCCTCAGCCACCCGACCCCTCAGGCTACGGCCCACAAACCATCACGGCAGAGCTCACAGACAAACTGACAGCAAACCTGGATGAGAGGTTGTATGTAGGCCTGAGCAGGACCAAGGACACAGCTACTGAGTGTGTGACGGTGACAGCCACACACGCTTCTCCGGACCACAGCCCAGTGTAGCAGGGCTCCAGTCTTCATCAGCCTCACACCTGCTGAAATACGCTTCTGTTTGAAGACAAATATGGTTTATACGGTCCGTGATTAAACACCCAGAGGATCCATTAGATATGCAGCTAGTCTCTCCTCATGCCAGTCGTCATTATGAAGTTGTTAAATGTTGCTATTTTGCTGTTCACCGATGAAGACAGATAAACAGCAACAACAGAGCTAACATATCAATAATGACATTACATCATAATAGTGAGTTTTGTTTGTTATTTTTCCCCACACTATTTATTTCCTGATTGTTACCAATGCTGACTCTGCTGTCGAATATGAATAAGTGCTGCCGAGCGCTAAAATGGCCGCTGAGCTTGTTGATCCACTGTGAAACCAGGTGCTATTTGACGGGTAGAGCGCGGCAGATCTGGTCAACAGTTAACCCACCGCACATAAGCAGATTTACCATAATTCAGGAGATAAAGATATTTTATAAAAAATTATACATAATCTATCATAGCTATATGAGGTATGTTTTAGTCATCCACACTGGTTGTTGATATTAGGCATTACCAGCTGATGTGTGCTCCAGCAGTCATCTAAAATGATTGGAATAGTGAAGTATGAGTATAAAGTGCATATTATTATTTTTTTTGTTTATTTCTTTTTTTTTGTTTACAAAAATTTCTATTTTATTTTATTCTGAATTGCAAGTGATCATCAGTGGAGGTGTCCGTCAAAATCCTTCCGAGATGCTGTGTTGGAAATTTCCTGCCATTTCTTTCCCAATGATTTAAAAAATATGACGGCATTCAGGGAGTCGATTTCCAACAATCAAATCAATACTTGTTTTCAAGTTTGTCAGTATTTACAATGAGCGAGGCAATTATTTATGATATCCTCATTCTTACACCTAGAGCTCTGATGGAAAACACCTCACAACATTATGAGTCAGAAGCTAACTCATAATGGTGTGAGGTGGAACGCTGCAGAAGGACAGTAATAATTGTAGCACAGCAAATGTCTGAAAAGTCCCCCCCAAAAGCGTTTCTGGTATTCACCCCACTGAGCATCCTCCTGTTTTGTTTTGTTTTTTTCGCTGCTTCTTCTTCTTGTTTATTTCATTCTAATTTGCTTAATGATTTGCACTTTATTTTTGTGCAACGGCATTGAAAATCACAATGCAAACCAAAGCAGGTTTGAAAAGGACAGCCTCTGGAGCAACGGAGAGCGGGAAAAACCAGACAGCCACTGGCATTCTGGCATGACAAGTCTTTGTCAATGACAGCTAAGACATGAAAATACAACTCCATAAGCACTCTGAGCGTCATTGACCCCTTCCCTAACGGGTAGAACAAACTCCTTCTCATGTACGTTTACAGCCGTGAGGTGGGCAGCTTCATGAAAGCTGGGAGATGAGGCTGCTGCCTCACAGATATCTAGTGTTTGTTGAATTTCAGATGAAGGTCATGCACTCTTGTGCACGAGGCTGAATTTATATTTTGGACAGCACATTTTGAGTAGCTGTTTATTTCCAAGTATGACATTCTTGTTTTCCCCTCCTCTTCTATTGAGATATTTTCAGTGCCATCGGGGCACAAGCCTTGACTTCCATCAAGCTTGAACCCCCCCCCACCCCCCCAAATGAACAAAGGTATTATTTGAAATTAATGAATGTACTTTTCTATCTTATGATGTCATCTACAATTAAAACAAATCAGTACTGCCTTTCGAATTAAAACATATTAGCAGAATGTTTTGTGTGGGCAAACAAGTCAAATAAAGCCAGAATTATTGTAAAAATCTTTTTTTGCTCACAGATCTCTGCTTTTGCATGCAAGACGGTAGAAGCAGGATAATGGTAATCTAGTTCTCAGAGGGGCTTTTGGGCTTTCCGTCTCTTCCTTATGCCATGATAGAAGGCACCTGAGGAAAAGGTGTTGAAATTACCATAACAAGAAAAGGATTCCCTCCTTTCATCCTCTGTCTTCCTTTCCTTGAGGCTGTTGCCATGCAGTGAATTGAGAGGACTGAATAGAAAATCAAGGGGGAAAATCATTATACTCTTCTCTTTGTTTTGTCTGTTGATGCTGCTCCTTACCAGCCTGCCAAGATTAGATCTGTCTCATTTGGAGCTTCTCTCATAAGTGGTCTGTGAGGCAGGATCTGCGCTCCCCATTAGGAGAGGAACGACTGAAGAGGAAAGGAGATGAACTGAAATAAGGTGGAGAGAGGGTAGTGATTACTATGTTCTCTCATTCAAACAGACCATCTAAACACACACATACCGGGCTGTTCTGACACCATGAATAAACAATGTGTTTCTAGGCCATATTATTAAATCAAATTTGACTATTTTTCTGTTGGAAGTACAGGTAAATAAAATCCCCTACTTAAGTATGATGCAACGGGGTGTTCCTGAAAGTAGTTATCCCTCTCTCTACCTACAGGTCGGGGAGAAGGAGAAGACTGTAGGACACTGCATATCCCACAGCTCTTGCTGGGTCTTTAGGGGATAGCAAAAGTGCAGCAATTTCAAGAACATGGCCATATGGGTTTATTTTGAATCCCATAATTTGTACAAAATTTAAACTTTGCTCTGTATACAAGCACAATGTGACAGAAACTAGACTTAGTCTTTGTCCAGTACTAGGTTTAGACAGATACTGAATTACTGGAGACACTGTGTGTATACTAACCAGTAGCCTGTCCGATACATTGATGCATAGCTGTGTGTAGGTGTGCATGGAGTTAGCATTTCAGTATAAATCTTCATGTTTTCTCAGACTTAACATACAAAACACTCATAGTTTATGCTAATTTGTTTTTGACCGACATCAATACATCGGTATGACTAGACGTTTTGTACTTATTGGAATTTAAGAGTCATGCTAGATTGCTGTCACTAATGACATTTATCTCTTTGAAAGACTTTATGTATTTTTTGCTTGTTACTGCTTACTTTCTCGCAGAAAAAAAAAGATGAGATTTGTTCACAACTTGTCTTTCGATGATCCAAATCTATGGAGCCTTAAGGGACCAAACCTTGAAGACATGTTATTTTTGGAATGTTTTCCAATCTGTGAATAAATGAATTAAGAACAGAACGTTCTACCTTGTCTTATTTCAAGGAGAAGATTGTTAATCAAGCCATGTGAACATGTCAAACACAAGTTAAAATACATACATGAATACACCAAAGACAGTTTACCAATCTAATTGGTAATTTATTATTGTAATTCCTATATGGATATTACTCAAGCAAGGCTGGAGGATGTTTTATGATTATTGTCCCCTTTTTCCTGGTAAATGTTTGTCAGCAGGATAACTGGTTTCACACATTTTGACATTATCATGTGTAAAGTAAAACTTTGAGCATAGGAAAAGCGAAAAACATTTTAATTCTTGTCTGAAAAATGGTCTAGATCCCAGTTTTGTATCTATTTATTTGTCTTGGAGATCAAAAAAGGGTTCCGATTGTTTTTTTTAATTTACTTCAATAATAGCGTAACTGAGATAGTCATCATTTATCAAGCTGATTGTCGATAAAATAGGGTTATCCATAAATAAATGCTCGCTCCTAATCTTCGTGAAAAAAACTGGACCAAGAATGGACAGCTGTAGTACAACCTTTGTAAGACATGAACCTATGTGCTCATCAAAATTGTAGCCGAGGTTGATGATTTGTTCTTTTTTTTGCAGGAACTTTGTGATAAATCAAAGAATGAGACCAGTCATGGGTGCCTGTTCGTTATTTCCTTGCAGTTTATCACATGCTTTTTGAAAAATTTCAAAAACCATGTGATAAGCATGTGCAAAACAACCTCCTGTCAAATCAGTATTGTAGTAATATCATTTTAATACGAGGGATTAGAGATTACTGCCAAACACCATAAGGGTCAATCACAGGCAAAATAGCAAAGTGTATATAACCGCTGCACATCATTTTGCACTTCAGAACCAAGGACTGCGCTGTGAAGAGTATGTAATTTTTTTTTTAAATGAGCTTTACTGAAAGAGAGGTGTGGCTTTCCCACTGCATGTTCATTTATTTCAGTCTTTTACATCACCCTGTACCTCTCTGTCATTGCTCTTTGTTGTCTGTCAGCCAATCACTGAGCTACATTGGACAATAGTTTGGTTTGCAGATCAGATTCTTACGCAGTACAATATAAAGTTAAACTGTTGTCCATACTGTATATAAAATCTGATGAAACATCCTTTGAATCTTCACATATCCATTTTAAAGTACAGATGCCTTTGGACCTAGTCGATATGTAGGTTCTCTTCTGGTTCTCTGGCTTCCCCCCGTGCTTGTAGGGTAGTTGTAACGACATATTTCAAGCTGTCTTGAAACAGAACATGAACAGGAGTTATTTTGTGCATAAGTGAGCATAAAGAAACAAAAGGTTTGTCAGAAATGCAGTGAATGCCAGAAAATCCATGAATACAGATACTGGAATGCTTCAGCTGTTATGATTTGTGATAGTTACTCCATCACTATAAATAACTATAACCTATTCATGCTAGTCCATTCACAACTAAACTGTTGCCCGTACCATCTTGGACCTCTGACATTCCCAGTATTGTGTCCTTGTTCCATGCGTCCACCCACACATAGCACATTAAGGATCTGCTGCACACGCATGAATGAACATATATTTGTCTCTGCAGTCACCTCCACCTCCCTCCGTGATCTGACTCCAGTATAAGACGAGCTGTATCTGAGAGGGAAAACCCCCTGCCTTCATCCCTCCTCATCTCTCCCCCTCACCACCACCACCTGCTCCTCCATTCCCCCTTCCACCCACGCATTCCCCTCCTCCTCCACTTCTCTCCCTCTTGCCAAATTTCCTTTAAAGTGAGCAGCTCCAGGCGGCATTCGAATGTGCTAGAGATGCCGATGACTCACCGGGTTCCTTTTTGCTCACGATTAGGTGGCTGTCCTGTTCTCACTTATTTTATGAGGCTTATTAAATGTGATGCCAAAAGCTGATAAGTGTGAAATGATGTTGAATGAGATGTGTGTTACAAAGCCATAAAGCCAAAAATGGTTTCACACTACTACAGTGTTGTTTTGTGAATTGCACAGGGAAATAAGCCATGAACAGATGACTGTAAAAAATGTACAGAATAGAAGCAAAATGCTAAATTATTTGAAAACGCAATGACGATATACGATCAGAATATTCCATTAGAAATGCTGTGGTTGTGCGTGTCTTTTTACAGGTACTTCAAACTCGTGCCAAACCTTTTCTGGTACACAAGTCAGAAAAAGGGAGAGACATGAAAAACTGAAAATTAAAACAGTGACAGAAAGAACCTGAGAAAATGAGTCGGTGGGGCAGATGAAAATAGGGCCGACAGAGATAAATGGGCCAGGACGACTCAGGGAAGAAGGTAAAGAGAAAAAAGTGGACAGGAGAAAACCCTGGAAAGATGATTATGTAGCATCTCCTTCCCACGAATCTGCCCACGCTCATTCTCTCCACCTCCTCCTCATGCTCCTCATCTTCTTCCTCTTCTCCTCATCCTGGATTCTGCCATATCCATTTGCTCCCTCCCTCTCCCTTCACAGCTGCGTCATCCAGCTTTTCATGGTGCACGAGCCCCCACCCCTGCCCTCTCCTCCCACCCCTCTAGAGACGGAGCAATACTCTCCACTGCATAGCCTCATTAGTACATGCAGACTTAAGCTTTTGGGCTATTTGTTACAGCAGCTACACTTCATAATGGGTTGAAGGATAAAAACACTCCCACACACATGCAGGCATTAATCCACAAACTGGAGAGTTCTCATTTATTCATCAACCAGCCACTAAAAAAAACAAAAAAACAAAAAACACAAAGCCCAGTGTAGAGTTTTTGTAGAGCATCTAGTGGTTTAGTTGCAGATTGCAGCCAGCATTGATTCACCTCATTTAAGTTTGAATAAATACAAAAATCCTTTGAATATTATAAATGCTACTATAGATCCCCCTAACTCCTGAAAAATGGACCTTTAAATTACCATATTAAGATGACATACTGTATAAAGTATATCTATTCTAAGTGTTCGATTAGCTTTTATTTTTTGCACTGCTACATTTTGATTTTAGCTCATCTTGCCTTGTAGGACCTCGTTTCCATCTTTGTGTTATTAAAACTGCTTATCTGCATTTTGATGACATGTGTGAGGTAATGTGTGTGTATCACAAAAGTAGCATACACCTGTTGTTTTTGGTTCCATATGCTTTTAAGATTCCTCACAGGTCTCAAGTGTGTTTAATATGATTACAACTGAAGAGGTTGAAGACGGCTCTACTAAGCAAGCTGCTGTCACCAGTCCTCCTCGAAACAACCTGGGGACCACAAAGACATGACTGACCGGTTGTGAATCAAATTTATCGCCTCCACTTGACATCAATTATTGTCCAGGTCACACAGAGTCTGAGGAAATGAGTGGGAAACGTAGAGTAGCTGATAACAATTAGGAAGACTAAATTTGTTGAAGTCACATTTTGCTTATCATCAGCTGACCAAAATATAGAAGAAAACAAAAATAGATGATTGTGGCTAAAATCAATAATGTTTTTTAAATAGAAAAAAAAATCATGAAGTGAAGATCGTACAGAGAATTATGGCCTGACTCTGGTGTTGTGAGGCTTTAATGGGGAAGATCAGCTCTAATTATTAGACCCACAGCTTCAAATGAGACACGCTGTTTTCTGTGCTACCGTCAAGCATGACTAAAATGGATAGAGAAACAGGAGTCATGGTGGAGTGTGAAAGTGAGGAAGTTCCCAGTCTGAGAAAGAAGCTGCTCTGTCTGATAGTATGTCAGCAGATACAAATACTGCTGCATATCTTGCCAGATGGCAGCAAAGCAAACAGGCTGTGGACGCTGTCTTTTAATGTAAGCAAATGATAATGCTGTTCTTGAACTGTTGGGTGTACAAATTAGCAGCTGTTTGCAAGCAAATGTGACAAGTTATCTTTTTTATTTGGCTTCTGAAAAATCACATATCCTGTGTGGGGTCACATGGGAGTTTGGTTCACTTTTTTGTAACCTCCATCTAGATGTGTTACCTACTCCTGTCAATGCAAATGGTTCCATATGCTTTCAGTTCATCATATGAGTCCACATGCCTCTACCGTCTCCATTAGAGACGCGTTTTTTGTGAAACGACAATCTCCTTTGAAAAGAACACAGTTGCAGTCAATAATAGACTACTACCAGTCCTCCCCACAAAAGATGTCATTTCCTCCAAGTCTGTCTGGATGTTTCTTTCTAAAAACTCTTGTTCTCTGACAGTCTGTGCACAGTCTTATCCTTCCAGTAGTGTGGCATTTTTAAGGGTCGGTATTTCTTTATTTATGTGGAGAATCTAGAATAAAGCAGAGCTTGACAAAATGTGTTTCTATTTCTAATGCTGACAACACATTTCTGATATACAGTATATATATATATATAAATATGCCATTGGTTTTAGAATTTGAACCAAGTCTTTACTACATTTATGATCCTCGAGCTGGTCTTTAATATTAAGACCAGTTCTTCAGATATCTGAGGTCTTTTTTTAAAGACATCTTGTCTGTGGATGTGTTGTGTAAATTGAGTGTGATGATTAGAAATGTTTAGTAACATTTTCTAACAAAAGTTTGAAAAATTACTTTTGTCGGTGGGGCAGATGAAAATAGGGCCGACAGAGATAAATGGGCCGGTACGACTCAGGGAAAAAGGTAAAGAGAAAAAAGAGGCGTTAGCTTTAACTAGAAAAGCTGTTTTTCTCACCGACATAGCAGGTCTTCATTGGAGCTGCGTGACAACAAGGTGTTTGGTGATTCATTTCAAAAGCAGGGGCGTCACTGATGCTGGGAACACAGCTGTAAATGAAATCTTAGTGCAATAAAACAGGAAACAGCTTCCCAAAAAGGAACTCAAACAAAAGAAACATGCTTTTTCCATTTTTGTTTTCTTTATTACTCATTTACCTAGAGATGACAAGTGTTTTTGGATATTGAGTGCTAGATGCCCTCTTCCTCTTTATGCCTACTTATCTCTCCTCACACCAACCGCCTCGCTCACAGCGTGTTTCTCTGCTTTGGGCTTACTGATTAGCCTGATCCATAAATAAGTAATCAGAGCCAGAGCAACTACTTTCTGCTCTAACAGACACACACACACACACACACACACACACACACACACACACACACACACACACACGCACGCACGCACACACAGACAAACATACACGCAGCTTTGAGCAGCTGTCCTTCTAAAGAAATGACATTGACTTTAGTCCACCTGACCTCAAGTCACACCTTTCTGTAACTTTGACCCTGACCTCAGAAATAGATTTCTTTTTAGAGCTCTTTTTGCCCCATCTTCGGATTCTTGGGTCATGACTATGAGAGCTAAGATCACCCAGCCCCCGTTGGAATAACGAAGCAGTTTAGAGATACAGCACAGGTACAGTGAGACTGAAGGGAAAAAACAAAGAGATAGAAACATACAGTTAGTGTGTGTGTGTGTGTGTGTGTGTGTGTGTGTGTGTGTGTGTGTGTGTGTGTGTGTGTGTGTGTGTGTGTGTGTGTGTGTGTGTGTGTGTGTGTGTGTGTGTGTGTGTGTGTGTGACTAAACTGACTGCAGCAGAGTGACTCACCCTGTTGCTATGGCAACCTTAAGGCACGCTCTGCTTTAATGTGTGATTTCAGCTGCCGGCGGCTGCCGGCTAACGGTTAAAAAATATACTGACCTCTGGAAAACACTGAGGAAAAAATATGGCTGTGGAGTTCAGTGTATGAGCACACAAATGGAGACAATGAAAGCCTCTGCATGAAAAAGAGAAGGGCATTAAAAAAAACATAATCTACAATCACCTCCTCTCTCTCTCCGTCTCTCACTCAGCACTGCAGTATAAAACCCAGTCACTGCTTCATTTCAATTACAGAACTGATGTGTGGGTGTTCAGCTCAAATGCCCTTGGTATGTAAAAGCCATTCTGGATAAAGTACGACCTTGCTCTATGAAGCCTTAGAAGTTTTTGATTATTCTGGTTATATGCATGTTCTTCTTATAACATTCAAATTAAATCTCGTAATATATTAATATCCATCATCAGCGAAGCTCAAGTTACTGTAATTCAGTAATTCACTCATGGATTTTAAAACTTTAATTGGACTGGATAATAATTGAAATAACTCTGAACAACTATGATTCTTTATTTGACTAAGAAAAAACTGAATAATAATATATTTTATGGTCATAAAATTTGACATCAATTGATTAGAATTAATCATCAAATATGTGGAAAACACAACAAAAGGATAGATTTGAATTGTGACACAAGAAAAAAAAAGTTTTTAAAAATGCAGAAGGTGTTGAATTGAAATAGTTAAAAAGAGAAAATTAAAAGAATATTAAAAGTTGTTCTCGTCTGTGATGTGATTATAAAGCGCTTTGAATTCATGCGAACATTAAACTGTCCTTTGTTAACCCTGGATGTGCCTGCCAATAATATAGGTTAATGTATAATTAAATGAAATACATACATACAATCCAGGTTTCTGTTCTTCTGTGGTTGCCTAGCTGCTGAGTGTGGCAGCATATGAGCAGAATGAGTTAGTGATGTGAAGTCAGCAGCTATTAGTGTTTCTAATGAGCACCAGTGAGTAAGAGTCCCCAAAGTGTTCCATACAAAGGATGTGAAGTAAAATGTATGATTTTCTAAGACAATGTTGTCAGGGTTGCAAAAATAATTTCTTTATGTTTTACTGCATCATGGACTAAACAACGGTTACATTTCATTCAGGAATACAAAAATCACTTCTTCTATTTGTCAGAGTAATTTAAACAGGGCAAGTTTGAAATTCATTTGACATTTTTTTGTTGAATTAAGTTTGATAGTTTACATTGTCCCACTTGATGATGTAATAGAAAACATTGGTGGTTGATTACTTTTTAACTGCCAATAGGGAAACAGCATCACTGCCCTCTGACCAATCATAAAACTTTCATCATCAATTCATCAATCAGGTAATCAATCAAGAAGAAATCCCAGACGTACTATTTCGTGTGTTACCCACTGCATATGGCAACGTTTGGTTTTATAACTCATTGCATTACAAGCATCTTTGAGTACCGTACTTTTTTTTTTTTTTTAATTCTGCTCGACTGCTGAAATTTCACACTGCTCCACACTGTCCTTACTGTCTGGTCTCCTCTCACCTTAATAATTTGTGTAAAGTCTCTCAGTGTAAAAACAAGTGTCCTCATTTTGGAATAGGAGGTAATCTAATTTCCCAGCACACGTACACATAAGACTCTGGTCTGACATATAACCTACAGTTAATTGGCAGCAGAAAATGAAACAGTCCGTTTCTCTCAACACAGACGGGGAGAGAAGATTGATGGCCCTCATGTTTAATTTAATCGGGTCCTATGTGCACACAGTCACAGTTCCAGGCAGCTCATTAAGATCCACTATGGAAAAATAAATGCTGCAATTCAACGACTAACACAATAAAACAAGATAGGCAAATAAATAAACGGACAGAATTTCCCCTGTGAACCAACAGACAGGTTTGACTTTGGCCACAGCACAGACGTGTAATAAAGCGGAATAAAAGAGATTCTCTTTAACATCCGGCTGCCTGCTGTAACAGCCCACTGACTGTGTCAGTGAGTAGCTTGATTATAAATGGCTCTGAAGAGGCTGTTACACTACAGTCTTTGTCAGCGTGTTTGACTCACCAGGAAGTCACAGTGATAAGAGTGGGAAGGTGAGAAGAGAGTTTTAAAAGAATAATAAAACCATTCCCAAATGCTGTATTGTACATTGGCGAATAATTAATTCTAAGCCTGGAACAGACTTGTTAGATGGTTGTGTTAAGCTTCAAACCATGCAAAAAAATATCATGTGTGTAACATCAGTCCTGCAATCAGCCCAACATATTGAGTGCAGTAACGTATTGAATGGAGCTAACACCACCTGTGAGCCTACAGCTCCCTAATGAACAGTTCTTCAAAAGTGATTTAGGGACATTTGATTGACAAATTTGTTGCAACTACAGATTTGGACTGCTGGAGGAACTGTTAGGTCATATATTTTCAGTTGATGTTCATAGGAACTACACCATGGATGATCTGATGATATTACATCATTGATACACAATCAATTTGTGAAGATTGTCCAGCAGTGGCTAAAAGAACATATTCATATCCAAAGAAGAGCAGCAATGAAGGTAATGGTTACTTGACATTCACGAGGACCTGGATGATTTGGCAAAGCTCTTCATTATAAAGATAAAACTTTACTTTTCCAATCTTTTTAAATCAAGTTCGCATCCCTGGGTGCTTTTCAAAATTATCATCCTGCCACTGATGCTCCCCTGTCACGTCTGGAGACACAGCTCCGAGTGCTAGCAGTGATTTCTGAAACTTTTTTAAAATAATAACACAAAATATTCATCATTTGTCAAACTATGACTCCACCAATAGATTTCTCATTTCTTCTATTTCTTTACCTGCTAGAGTCAATATTTGCTTTGCTCTTTTCAACTCAGTCCCTCAACCTACACCACATTGTCAACATAATGAAACCCTGGGTCAGTCCTCCACACATTCTCCCCCCTTGATCGCTGAATGTTTATTACCTTGGCCATGGAGGAAACATTCAGCCATGTTCATTTGTTATCAAACTTTATCAAGATGGTGGTTATGGATTAGGAAAAAAAACTAATTTTATTCTGGTGTGGATCTGGATATAGATAGCTATTTCCTTTAATGATATATTTAATCTATAAACAGTTTATAAACACATGTACTTCTACATATTTTTTAATGCTAATTTCTGCAGTGCCATTCTACTTTGAAAGATGAATGAGTGATGAGAGTCCCTCTTTTGTCTGTGAACGATGACCACTCTCCAGCATTTCACCTTGTGTAACACACGCTTCGCCAACAGTAAATAACATAATCCCCCAAGAGAGACCATTGTCACCATCATCGTCATCATCATCATCATCATCATCAACATCATCATCATCATCATCATCATCATCATCATCATCATCAACATCACCATCATCATCCTCATCATCATCATCATCATCATCATCATGAGCCCTCCACTTAGCCATAATATAATAAACACCCAGAGGAAAGAAAGAACAAGTAAGAGAAAATCAGTCTGGCATTTATTTATTTGTTTTATTGATTGTTTTATTAAATTCATTTTAGCCTGTCATTTCCAGCCATTTTGAAATAAAAAATACCTGAAAATTCTCTAGAATTAATTGTTTCCTGAGACTTTTTTTTTTTTTTTGCTATCTGACTGCCTGTTGGAAAACCTGTCAGTAAGGGACACTGTTACACATGTGGTCTCTAACATGTTTTAACTTGTTGGCACACACGTGCACACACACACACACACTCAATCAAAAGATCAAATACATCCAGATTTTTTTGTACAATTGCAGCTTTTTGTAAAATATGGTGGATGGTTTTGCAATGGTTGTAGACACATCAGTGTGCTCCATGTGTCCTCAGTAGGTGTCTCTCTCTCTCTGTTGTTCAGGTTACACAACCAAAAACATCCACATGTCCTTCCTATTGCCAGAATATTGAATAGAGGACCTTACTGTGTGTACACCTTTTGTTTTGTAACACTTCACAATGTAAGAATGACGCCAGCTGAGCCACAGGGGCATGAGGTAGGTAGTTATGACGGTGTGTGTGTGTGTGTGTGTGTGTGTGTGTGTGTGTGTGTGTGTGTGTGTGTGTGTGTGTGTGTGTGTGTGTGTGTGTGTGTGTGTGTGTTTGCGTGCGCGTGTGGAGAGCATTTTTATAACCTAGTGTGTGAAGTATTATGTGTGTGTTCGTGGGCACAAGTATGTGAGGTGTGAGTGTAGTGAGGTGTGTGTGTGATGCGTGGGAGGTGCTTCCATGCACTGTAGATACATTGGGAAGTAATGTTTTCTTTTGTGGAGCTGTCACGTGTGCTCCATGTGTGTTTACATAATGGTCAATATTAATTTCCAGACATCAAGAGTGTTTCTTCCTTTTTCCTGTAACTCAGAGCTCCTCCACCCACTCCCATTCTCTGACGTTAAACAACTCATCTTGCCTCAACACACCCACCAGTGCAGTTGTATAAAAAGATTTTTTTATTTTTTGCAAAAAACACTTTAATCACATTCAAACATTTTGCAATTTTACTTTAGGTGAAGCACTAAAGTGCTTCAGAAGAAGATTTTTTGCAAAAAAAACTTCAATCACATTTAGAACATTTAGAACATTTTACAATTTTTCATTAGACGAAACTTTAAAAACACTAAACCCTGAAAAACACTAAACACCAATAAACAAAGGGAAATGCAATATAAAAATTAGTACATTATAACAGGAAGTTTGCAAAAGTGAGGTGGTCATCAACTAAAGTGCATAGGACATTTTTGTAACACCAGATGTTCCTAAAGTTATTCAGATCTTTTGTCAATTTATAGAAACCAAATTCTAGTTTTAAGCGACATCTGATGTTACAGCAAAAAACAGTAGCTGCTTCTTGAGCAGTATTGATTTCAATTCTCCTCTTCCTGGTCACATAAATTGCGAGTTTTGCCTCTCCAGAGATAAAATTTAGAAGCTGCCACTTTCTCTGATTCGATCTATTGTACCCAGCACCGTAGATGAATTTCCTGATACTAAAATTTTCACTGAACAAGTTAAAAACATTCGTTAGAAGAGTGAAGATCACTACAAGTCTCCCACACTCACTGAAAGCATGAAAGACTGTCTCACGAAGGGGACAGAAGGGACACTGGCTGGACACCGCAGGGGCGAAAACAGAGATAAAAGCATTGGAACCGACGGCACCATGTAAAATCCTCCACTGGAGGTCGGATGTTTTTTTCTTGAGGGGAGGTTTGTACAGAAGTCTCCACTGTGGGTCAGGTCCATTTCCTGTCATCCTGTTGGCCCAGGCAGTGAAAAAAATATATATATATAACAGGTGAATCTGTGACATTGAACCTAGGTCAGCCATAAGCAGGTAATTTCTTGGACTCGTTCATATGACAGTATACCCAGGACTTGAAAGATCCATCCAAATATTTTCTTGAAGACAAAACGACCAAAATTGTCCGGTTGTCAGTCGCTATTCTGCTTTTATGGGTCACATCTGTTGCTGGAGCCTATCCCAGCTGAATACAGGAGAGAGGTAGGGTACACCTGATGTGCAGCCACACACACACCTATGGAAAATTTGGAGTGTTCAATACACATAAATTGCATTTTTTTTGGAAGTGGTAGCAAGCCAGAAACTTTCAAAGAAGGGATTTGAACCCAGAATCTTCTTACTGTGACACAACACAATGTTGCTTTCTTCTAGTTACCAGTAACATACAGTTACACACAATATTTTTAGATGGTGCAACAAATTGGATTTTTGTAAAAAAATCAGTTATTTGTGGCTACGATCAGCTAAGCTAATCAGCTAAAATACTTATCTGTAACAGTCTGTATGTACTATGTTTGTCATTTGAGTGTGGTTGTAACTCATCTTTGTCATGAAGTTTCACTGGCGTTGTTACACATTCAAGTTCCTGCCAGTTAACTTAATACATTCTGTTAATCTATAATTCCCAAAGAAACTGCAGCCTTAATGCTGTTTTTTAAGTAAATATTGTAAATTATCTCCTTTTCCTTCTAACCAATTCAGCTACAACTGAAGAAAACATTGTATTGATGGTTGGTGTGCATGGTTTTGCAAATACTGTAAAAATGATAAAAAGCAATCTCAAACTCGTGAAAGTTGAGATCTGATCACATTCTGTAGGGACTCTTGTAGGGACTCCTTAAAGTGAGGCTTAGAGTTCTTCACCTGTGATGTGATTGTGCAGAATGGATTCATCATTCACGCTCTTCACGCATTCCTTCATATATAAAACCAAAGAAACATCGTGTACGTTTAACCTTGTGCATGCAATCCCCTTTAATAACCGAGGTACATAAATGCTGCTTATATTTAAGCAGGATGACTTACTGTTAGGGGCTGCTAATGTACGTACTTACACTGAGCGGGGGTTATTAATTCTAAAGACCTATCTGCCCTTTTGCTTGTTTAAATATTTATCCAGCAGCTTGGAGCTGTGACGAGGCAGCTTCCATGTGAGGGGGTGAGATTGATTTAATTCTCTGTAATAATTTATTGCCGTTAATGACCAGAAATAGGTTTGGTTAAGGAAGTCCATTAATCATCTTGTCAAACATTAGTCTGAACCCATATAACAGCACTAAATATTGAAAATTGAAAAGTAAAATCACGCTGGTGTTTGCGATAACTAGCAGTAGTATCACTCTGTGTGTACTAATGCATGAATGCATCTTATTTTTTCATTTCCAATTCATTTTCCCCTTCAAAAGCTGGCGCAACATTCTCAATTCTGAAAGGCATACTCACAACTTTTTCCTTTACCTGCTTGGACAACTTTCAACAGTGCAGTGGCAGCAAATACACTTCTATCATATGTTGCCATGGCAACTGCTGCCATGGTTAAGCATCAGCTGACGTGAAGTTAAGAGTCATTTAAGGGGTAATTACAGAGCGAGATAGGTTGGAATGACTTAGATTTGGGACTAGTCTCACAGGACACATGGATGTGTTTTTACAGTGCGATGCTGAAGCTTTCAGTCACCTGTTGTTTATTTGAAATAAAACCGTTCATGTTTATAGGGAAATCAGTCATTGTTTTACAATCATGTAAGAGGTCAGTGAACACAGTGGACTTTCTTAGAGTCCAGTGGATTAATTTAAACTTTAGATATTCAAGAGGAAAACTGAATGAGTTGGTGTCAGTGTTGAACCTCATCTCACTTATTCACCCATCATGGAATGTTTCTCACTGAAGGACATGTACAAAATAAAATCTGATAATCCAAATACTTTTTTGTGAATATTAAGGTATTTTATGTCATAAGTTCATGTACGATTTACCATAAACGCACCCCATCTGTAGCATCTACAGTTATTTCACATCGTGTCACTTTGCATCAGGATCCAGCAGTGGCTACAGACTAAACTGATGGACTCGTGCATTCAAAAAATGAGTCACATAAATACCTAGTAGCATGGTCTCCCAATTCTTAAAGAATACAATTATTGATAAATGATAAATGAAGTTGCACACAAGAAGCATTTGCTCATACTTGAAATCATCGTTACAAAGTTGAAGAAACTACTTGTGTCCTGCTGCCAACAACATGGGAAGATAACTCCAATTATCACCAACAGAAAAGCATTTTGTATATTTTTTATTAGAACATAACAGAATGGAACAGTAATCTGACACAATCTGACGTCAATCTGACGTCAGTAAAGTTGGAATTGTAAATAACAAATAACAGATCTTCAAAATGCGCATGTTGTTATAGAATTATTGCACATGAAGACACAAGGCTTTTGGAAATAGTTTTGCAACAACTAAAAGAAACTTTTACAAGTCTTCATGGATGCAGGAGTATGAAGTATCTATAGAGGAGGAGAGCACCAGGGATTATTCCTGTCAGGTGAGTGATAGCAGAGACATCCTCAGCACCACCTAGACAGACATAAGTGACAGCCGCTCTGACACCCATGGAGACGCTCAGTCACGACCACATCGGAGCGCTGCTTCGGTGATGAAGTGAGGGGGCGTAATGGTTGAGGTAGGTTATGTTGCTGGTGAGGCGTCCTGAATAGAAATGGTAGTGGGTGTGATGCTCTTGGGGGAAAGGAAGGGTGGTGGCTGAGAGGAACCGGGGGACAACGCCGGGATTGCCCACTCTTGATGAGCTCAACAAGATATTTCATCATCGCCATTTCATACTTGTGCTGTGTGGCCTGCATCTCGAGAAGAACACGATTTCTGTTTTCCAGCACCTCATCCATTTTTTTTGCAAAAAAAAAAAATCAAAAACTTGCTTTTGCACTTGATTTGGCTTGTTGTCCCTGAAAAGGATATAAATGTTCCAGACTTCATTCTTCTGATTTTTTTTGCCCTTTCCTTTGGTTATCTGTCCACCCCTCCTATAGTGTCTACAATATACTGTATGTCTACAATATATTCACCAGTATGACTTACCGCATTCTGAACTAGTTCCAGAGAAGTTCCCATATAAGTTCCCAATTCCAGAGATGAAATCGGATTTACTGTGGTATGTGACTGTTCAGACTACAAAAAAAGCCATCCGCATTCAATCTGGATGGGCTGAAAATCGGATTTTGGCTGCCAGCCTGAATGCAACTGTATTACGTTCCAACATCGTTGCTACGGCAACCTGCCGGTTGGCCAATAATGTGGCCCAGTCTAAACAGAACAAGATCCCATTTCGACACGATAAAAACTGTGTGTGACACAATGTGGACAATCAGCTCAAAAAAATGGGCTATCTAAGGAATCTGATTGAAATCCGATTTGCCTGCAGTCTGAACGCGGAGTTGGAAAGATAGTGGAAAAAGGTGACATGGGGTGTGTGTGTGTGTGTGGGGGGGGGACTGGGAGGGAGTGCTGTTTGCTTGAGCAGCATGTGAGCAGACATTAACCTTCGACATTAACGAACCACTGGAGGGATTTCACATGGGCAAGGCCGAACACAGGAAGGAAGCAGGAAAGTGGGTGAGGTGGTGAAGTAGGAAAGTAGACAGACAGAGGGGGAGATTCTATCCGGCCTCGTCACTTTCCCTTTGCTCATTGCTGAATCAATCACAAACACGCATTAGGAGTAAATTGAGTGAATTGATAATGCTGCTGCTTTCTACCAGTCTGGGGCAAAGAGAGCAATTACCGTCACTGAGCCCTGTTTAGCCTTGTGACTGTGACGTAGACAATTTCACCTCAGAACGGGCAGTGGGGGGTGAGGTGTAATGGGGTGGGGGGGTAATTCTGGCTTCACAAGCTATTTCACATCTGTGACTGCCATAATTAAGTGCTTTCTTTCAAGCTCAGTATTAGAACCTTCTACAAGGTTTGTTTTATTTATTTATTTTTTGCAATCTAGACCTAAACTACAGAATAATTACTCTGAATAGTACCGAGAAGATTTGAAAACAAAGTGAAAAAGAAAAAGCAAAAAAAAAAGTAAAAAATGTATAAACGTGATTGAAGACATGACATGTGTTATAAAACACATGTTTCAGCTCCTCACTAAAAACTCCCAATGGTATGGCATTACATATCTGGAGGATGACAGATGTGTTATGATCGGGGGGAAAGCACACAATTCTGACTGCTAAGAACTCCTGAAGGGAAGACAAACTGTACTGATATACAGTATCTACAGGAGCATGAAGAACTGGACCAACACCGGCTGAGAACAAGAAGGGAGATTAAACGATGAGTGACGGGTGCCCTCCTCTGGTGACTTGGGGTTATTGCATTTGAATCGTCTGCGTGGACAGCGGTGTGTGCGGGGGTGGACTAATGAAATGGTCTGCATAGGGAAGTGTGACGTCAACCCCCTCTGGGTTGTGTGTGACGTGCTAGTTATCAAACATGAACAGACGGGTAACGCAGTCCGTCCACACGACAACGCAGATATCTGGAACGAAAACGCAACTTTTTAACAACGCTGGCGGAGGTGGAGTTTTTTTTGTTTTTTTTTAAAAAAAAAACGCTGGGTCTGTGTTGTGCGGACGGCGTATCTTGCGCCTTTTTAAAAACGCTGACGTCTTACTTGCGACGAAAACCGCTGTGACGTCATATTTATGGGCCCGTGTGTTGTAACAACAACACACGGAGGATTCCTATTGGATAAAATTTGACTCAATACTGCCACCACATGGTTTGGCATGCTTATAGCCGTCTTCGAAAACGCACTGGTGCGTTTAGTGTGGACGGAGATATTTTCAGTATGTTTTGGATAATAATGAGTAGATTGAAATCATTTTGTAGGAAGGGAGAGAAGAGGAACGAGGTTTATGGATGTAGTGAAAGAAGACGTGAAGGTAGTTGATGTGAATCTTGGCATCATGTTACAAATTACTGTTACAATAATACTTTAGAATATATTTAATCTTCCCCTGTCATCATCTCACTGTGTGTTCTGATTTGCTTACAGCTACCCTGGTCTGGACTTTATGTGCTTTCTATTCTCCGTCCCACTGCCCCATATTGGGAACCACATAAAAACTGCTTTTAGAATTCCACCAGGAAAATAAGATTATATATTAAATTCAAGCTGGAATTCACTTCACTCATACTTCTTCAAGCATTAATTTAATGTAATATTAAATGATTATACAATCAAAACTGTCTATATTTGTTTGATATAAAAAAAAAATTTTAAAATGAGATTTTTCAACCCATATAGTCTGTGAATTTAAATAACCCTTCTGGCTTTTACCTTAGCCTCGTCTACAAATAGCACTGCTCTTCTAATAACTAACCAGTGAGATTTTTTTTTCTCAACACCAAAAGCAGGTTATATGTGTTATATAAACGGTATCTTTGTCCTGTTTTATTATCATACATACAGTACTGATTAGCTTGTGTTGATGGATTGCTGGGTACATACAGCAGTGGACCCGCTATGACATGTTCACTGCTGTGTGTTTACATGCATACTGCAATATTTGGACCCCGACCACAAGGTGCATGCCTCCAGGCTTTTATTTTGGTTAAAAGCTGTATTAGTTTGACATTTGCACTGACTGAGGTTTGAAATAGAATACAATTGCCTCTTTATTTATGATCTAAATTAATTGTAAAGTATAAGATCTTGATAAAATTTGAAATATATCAAGGTTTGGTTCATAATGCAGGACCCAATTGCAGACAATGAGTGTCAAAAAATGTAGTTTGGCTTTGGTGAAAATGCTTATCTTGTACAAATCTAATTACATGTTGCATTTTATAATTCAGTTTCATTTCCTTGAGGTTCATGTAGTGTTCATGTATAGCAGTAGGTGTTAGAATCTGTATAAAACTAAGAGTACAGAATAAAAACATGAAATACACACAAACACACGTCTCTGCCCTATGTGCATTAGAGATGTATCTGTTTCGTGAACTAGAATGCAGTAGTTAAAATGTTATATTCTGTACTTTAATATGTACATTAATAAACTGGAGGTTAAATAACAATCACGTGTCAGAGACACACGTGGTGTACTTCTGCCACCAGGTGGCAGTGGTGGTTTTAGTGTCTCCGTTTCATTAGTAAGCAAATGCACTGGATAACAGTTGTGAGTGCTACACCTGCCCTGTCAGAGACGCACCCGTTAGATTTGACTTTAGACCGGGTCTACCACTGACTCCATCAATCACATCCTCACGCATCGGACCAGGCCACTTCAAAAAGATCAAAAGTTCTGAGAGATGGGACACGTTACACAGTAAACTGTCGTAATGAAGATCATACATTAGTGGCTGCTCCAGCCTTCCCACCATGCTGTATTCATTTGTATGGCTCTGCAGTGATGATCCAAACCATATGAGGAGCTGAGCAGAGACCCAGTGGAGAGGCAGGCCACCCACAGCCATTGCACTCTTTCCTTCTAGGTCAGGCAACATTCCTCGGGTGCCCTAGGGATCAGAAGAAGGGAACATCATTCACAAAGATGTAGATGCTGTTGCATGTGCTACCTTCATTCCCCCTAAATGATCTAAAGGGGATGCGGAAAAAAAACTGGCATGCCAATGGTAGATTCAAAGCATCTTGGCATCAGCCACATCTCAGTGTCAGAGGTGAATGAGTGCAGGAAAAAGAGACGGGTGCAGATGTTTTGAACAAACATAAAGATAAAGCAGGTTGGATGTACTGTATACATCCAAAGAATGTCAACACATTTATTATTACGTGCTATGTCTGTGTTTCATCATAAACTGAAAATCAAAGGGGCCAGATATGAATGGTCTTGTTAAGCTCCAAAATAGCGGTGTTTATTGAATTTGATGTTCTGCTCAAGGGCAGACCACCTCCACTCCCACAGTACCACTCATCCATCAGGATTATTCTAACCACAGCTGTAAAATGAAACACCAACATCCATTGATGAACCCAGACAGTAAACAAAATGCGGTACGGTAGAATGTGGTCATTTATGCAACAATGAAGAACAAATTGTGGATCACGTTGTATGAAAAGGATTATTGTTTGACCTCAGTGAAGAGAAAAGAAATAAGTCATTTATACAGAGCAGCCAGACAGAAAACTATCATAAAAATGCTAAATGATTTGTGAGGGCAGTTCGGTCTACGCCAGGTGAAAGAGGGAGATGAGATAATAGAGGACAAAATGTTCTGCGCTCATCAAACTATTTCAAAAGCCAGCAACATAAATGGCTTCTTATTAACTCGTTTCCAGAGGCTAATATGATAATAAGTATTTTCTCAAATTGTTCTGCAGCCTGTGAGAAAAAAAGAAAGAGAATTTGAAAGTGAATCATAGAAAGACTGATAAGACCCACTTTAAATCATTTCCAGGGATTATTTAGACTCCAGTTATTCTGATATGCTGTGAAGCTGCTTTGTGAGGTCATATAAGTGTCCAGCTTCTGGCACAGGAGGTGCGTGGATCATTTCCTGACTCTGGAAATTGAGTCAGAGTCAAACTGTGTCCTGCCCTGGCTTATTACTGGCTGAGAGGATCGCCCATCCCAGCAGCATAATTCCATCTGGACTAAATATTTATACGGAGGGGGAACAACATCGCTTATCCACAACACATCCATTCACATACGGGAGAGCTAATACAGTAACTAAGTGGAGTTAGAGCTTTTGTCTGGAACATCACCTCTTTTTGTTGAGAGAAAGGCAGTTTTCTGCTAATCGAAGAACACAATGAGTGTGCCTATCTATGTTTTTGGAGCAATTGTCACTTTGATTCTGGGGAATCCTGTCAGTGGTGAGTGGACGATTTTATTTACCTGATTTTGGTTTTGTTTTTTGTGAAAATTAGATGACCATCCTGCAATGTTTTTAAATCAGGAATGAAATTTGTTTAGGTTAAAGAGTTTATTTGCTACAACTGCACATGCTCTAATGTTTTCATTTGTAGATAGATAGATAGATAGATAGATAGATAGATAGATAGATAGATAGACAGACAGACAGACAGACAGACAGACAGACAGACAGACAGACAGACAGACATAGATAGATTTTTTAAACCAAAAATAATATTGTTAAAATATGATATATAAGTATTTTTTATCTATAATGCAGATATATATGAAACACCTCTAATGTTATTTTAGTGGTGTTTGAACACACGCGCGTGTTTAGTGAACAATAACGTTGTGATCACATTAGTTACTTGTGATTGTTTCCAGCTGGAATGTGCTGGCTGCAACAGAGTCAGGACCAAAGGTGCGACATGGTGCTGATGAGAGGGGTGACCAGAGAGGAGTGTTGTGCTGGGGGTCGCCTAGACACCGCATGGTCCAACACCAGCCTGCCCATGAATGAGGTCAGCCTGCTGGGCTTTTTGGGAATTGTCTCCTGTAAACCATGCAAAGGTAAACAACTTACCAATTCATTGAGTCTATGGAGCAGAAGCCATCAGTTAGTCACGTGTTTGATTTATAGCAGCATCTAATATTTGTTAATGCACATAATTCAAACTTTAAATGCTGTCCTAACTTCTTCATATTAATGTTGCGAATAAGCATTATGAATTGATTTCACTGAATATGGGTTATTTAGGGTAAGTATTGATGAGGATAATCACTTATTAGACTTTCACTGGAAGAGGATAAATGTCATCATCAACGAAAATAGACAACAGACTTAAATCAATAAATTTCCACAATGACTTCCAGGTACAGCTTTATAAAAAATGCAGACGTGGATGGAGGAGAGGCGCTCGACATAACTCCACCCAACTGTCCTGAGAAGCTTTAGTGATCTCTGCAAAGTTCATCCAGGTTCACTTGAAGATAAAATCAAAAATTTTTCAGCAACACCTATGCTGCAGAGTCATAAGCCAAAATCTAATTTTCTCTATGCTCCATTAAAATATACTGTACCTGCTGGAATTTGTTCATCCACATGGAAACTAAAGTATTTAGATAATCCTGAGATGGCGACAAGACCACGGTCAAACAAAGAAAAAAAAAAGGTAAAACATTAAGTCTGTCTTGCAAATGTGTTCCTCTTGAAAGCAAGTTGAAAAGAATCTGTTTATTTTCATGAACAAAATACAAAAATGCATTCCTGCAGGCTTGAATAAATGGTAGCCACATGCCCAGATATTTGAGACTTGTAATGTGTCAAGTTATCTTGAACATTTGGAATTCCGTGGGAGGACGATGTCAGCATTGCGAACATTGATGAAAGTTTATTGGTGTGATCTGTTCGGAGTTACGACACTGCAATCATCAAAAGTCCTCTGTTTAGTTTCAGAAAGTCCGTGACTGGGAGACACGGAGGCAAGAGAGAGAAAAAGTGCTGGAATAATACAAGATATTGAAAATCTGATAGAAACAAGAGATAAGTTCCTCAGTGTTTATAGAAACCTTTGGACTCAGAGCTCATCAGTCATCATCTCTCAGTCCTGGGAAGAGACGTGTTTGCATTGTCTAATGTTGACTCTGTCCTGTGTAGGATTACTGTTCGTCCTGTGCATTGACATTAGGGGATGTCAAAGGAGTCCAGAGTTTCCACCTTTCTGAGCCTGTACTTTTTTCCGACAGTTATTTGAACTCTGTGTACCTCAGATTCCCTCTGTTCCTCTGCAGGAGCTTTGCTTAGTCTGTGTGCAGTCGTACACATAGATCTGTTATGAAAACACACCAGCCTCACATTCCACCAGACGAGACACCCCTGTGTGTAATGGTCAATAAAGAGATGTGATTATTGTAAATATTGTGCAAGATTTTTTTTTTAAAATGTTATGGTCTGGGAAAACCTCAGATCATATGCTTGTTTTGAATGAAAATGCCTGTGGATAACCTGCCGTCTGCAGACTTGTTAATACAGTAACATAATGCTGACGCTGCACAGCGCCGCTGCAAATATGAAACCACTCGCTGTGTTTTTGCAGGGACTTGCGAGGGAGTCAAATGCAGTCCTGGAAAGGTTTGCAAAATGAAGATGGGAAGGCCGCAATGCGTGTGCTCTCCAGACTGCTCTCACATTTCCCGGAAACATGCTGTGTGCGGCAGCGACGGAAAGTCATACAAGGATGAATGCAGTCTGTTGATGGCCCGCTGCATGGGACACCCCGACCTGGAGGTCATGTACCAAGGAGAGTGCAAAAGTACATAAGATCGATCTCATTTACACAAAAAATATTACACTTTATACACTTTTTCTACAAATTAACATGATTCAGTGATAATCCTTTTTTTTTTTCATGCCTTACAGAGTCGTGCTCCAATGTGGTCTGTCCAGGTACCTACACCTGTGTGATTGACCAGACTAACAGTGCTCACTGCGTCACGTGTCGCACAACTCCTTGCCCAATGCCCATGCTCTCCGAGCAGGCAATCTGTGGCAATGACAACATCACTTACCCCAGTGCCTGCCACCTTCGCCGGGCCACCTGCTTCCTTGGTCGCTCTATAGGAGTCCGCCATTATGGTCACTGCAACAGTAAGGCTACAAAGACTCATCTCACTTTTTACCTGTCAGACTTGTCTCTAATAATAATAACAATGAGGAGCTTACACATTTCATGTATGTAAATTCTTACTCTGTCTTTGATCCAGATCCACCTCGGAAATCTCACAATTTTGAAGGCAGTGAGGAAAACGCAGTCTAAAAGAACAACTCCCAAATAAAGCCATTTTTCAAGAGTTTGTCGGCACACCACTACCTTCTGATGATGGCCTCTTTTTGTCAATTACTCATCTCTTTTGTACACAGTATGACAACATGTGTGATATGGATGGAAAACCTAAGTTTGGAGACACATTGATTTAACTGTTTCAAAAATAGCTGCAAAAATCTGTGAACAGTTTGTGTTAAGCTTGTGTTAGTTTGGGAAACAGAGGCAAGTGAACACATTTCTGGACGTAGATATATCTCATGAGCTCTTTGGGAGATGTGTGCATATTGTAAATAGAATGCCACAACTATTTATCAAACTCTATTTATGTTTTTACCCTAGCAAGAAATACACATATCCTTGGGACATCTGATGCAAAATATGTATTTATTTAGTTTTGTTTATTGTGTGGCTACAACTGGCTTTGGCATTTTGCAGATTTCCCACTAACAAAAGCGTGCGCTCGTGGAAAGTAATGCTGATTTCTTTGGAAATTAAATTTTTCTTCATAAACTGTCAATTTAGTTTCATTTCACTGTAAATATAACTGTAAAAACAGGACATTTACAGCTATATTGTATATATTTTAGATTTTGTCTGGAGCTGACGGAGGGCTTCAGCCTAACTAAAAGTCAAAATGTCCCCCTCATGCATTTATTCTACATCTTAATCCAAACTTGGAGCAACCAGCTGATCACTAAAGAGTTGGTTGTATTAAGAGTCCTAGCATACCACAGGCTGAAACCCAAAGCCTCCTCTGCGCTTGGCATTTGTTGTCTTGGTGTGTGTTTTTGGAGGCCATGCTACTTTATTCTGATTCTTTTTTATAAACATTGTAACGCACAGGAAAATAAATGTAATTACACTTAACCAGTAATAAAAGAATATTAGCTTTGTCTGAAAATGGCTAAAATAATTAAATCTTATTTGCTTAACTGCCACAAGAAATGAGCCACTTATTGGTGAGTCTGAAAACCAAATTTAAATAGTGACTCAGCTTTCAAGTGTAAGCAGTGGTTGAAATGCTTTAAATAATGCCTTTAGTGTATTTTGGAGTACTTCAATGACTCTCCTGTACATAACTGTCCCATGTGTACCTACTGTGAAATGTTAAAGATAAATGCATCAACATATTTTTGTATTTTTGTACTGCTATTTCAAACCAACATAAAATGTAATATTTGTAAAATGCGTCATCTCTCTTTTTCTTGGAATGTGCTTCGCAGTCTTGTTAGTTTGCAGTTGACCTTAACATATTATCCGCAATCTGTTACAACAGAATTAAAAATACACAACATACTCTATAACAGTCAAAATATATCTGACATGTATTTTATAATATTTAAAGTTGTGCTAACTGTGTCAATCTTCATAGTCAGATTCAGCCAAATGAGATCATACTAGCAGTCTGAGAAGACTGGGCAGCTTTCCTCTCGGGCTTGGGTTTAGACTCGTGGGTCAGACTGCAGCAGCCAGCCAGACTTCCAGTTTGTGCGTGCGATGGTTAGACTTCCCCTCCTATGCGTGCAGGGACTAGGTTGCGTTTCTGACAGGCCTTGTGAGATGCAACAGAGGCAAATCCAAGCCGGGTGGCTTTTCTCCTCCAGAATATGCCACCACTAGTTAAGATGGGAAGGTTCAGGGGTATGAGTTAGAAGAGGAATGTAGATTTTGAAGTGTAACAGCCTTGATATTCTCACTTTCTTTTGCATGATGTCCGTGCCTCGTTTTTCTGTCTTTTTCTTTCCCTACTTTCAATCCTACGTGCCGCCATGCTGCAGCATCTGGTTCAGCTTTAGGCAGATGTTTATATTCCTGTCGAAGTACCCTTTTATTACACTGGGAAAAGAAACTGGATGTTTGGTTAGTTTGAACAGGGCAAATAAGAATGCCACGAGTGGCTATGTCCACACAAAAAACACTATTTTTTTCAGGGGTACAGAATTTACTTAAATGTTCTCCATGTACTATAAACTTAAATACGAAAGTAGCTCAGTCACACATGAATATTGGTCATATTCTGTCATCAGGCAGGTATACACAACCTCACTGTGGCACTGGAAGTCCTGGGTGAAGAATTCTCTCGAGCAAGTTTGTGACAAATACTGTACACAGAAATGTGCCCCAATTCTCATTATAAACTTAAATGGCTCAGTCTAAATGAACATATAATACAAAAGACAATTATTCCCATACCTTTGAGGGTGAAAACCATCTGTAATTTTTTTTTCAAACTCACACAATAAATGAACCAAACCAGTGTTTCCTGACATAATTTAAAAAGTGGCAATCCCACAGGAAATGGCAGTGAACACCCACTGAAATTACACATTTACCACACATCGTGGTGCATTTGTTGAAATGGCTGTGGTCTTCCAGTAAAATACGCCCAATGACAGTAAGGTTGAAACAGTACTTTTGATACCTTTTTTTGGACGAACAATCACAAGACAAATAAAATTAAGCTATAGTAAAAGTTCTTTCAGAAAGACTTGCCCATAGTTTAGTTCTCATACCATCCTGTCTTCCACATCTCTCACTTCATTTCCTCCTGTCATTGGAGTTCATTATTTCATCAGCCTCATTGGTCTCAGAATCGTCATCGGCCACCTCCACTACCAATGTCTGGACTCCGTGTAATTCTCTTGCTGCTGCTCAAACTAGATTTCTCTGAAGAGTCAAAGCACCAAGGACATTATGGTAAGGCAATCATCACATATCATCTCCTTTTGTTTGTTTTATTCTTTGGTCTGCCCTGATTGAAGCATCATGTGCTATTGACATAATAAATGTGCAATGGCCTTCTCTGGGACAGCCTGTATATCATCAATACACAAATATCTGACTCATTTTGGATAAGTTGTTTCTATGTCACCCCAGTAGAGTTAATGACATAACCAGAGAGTAAAGCTAAAAGTCATCTCAGAGCCCAAGCAGGAGACCGCAACTATTCCCTGCCCACTTCACTCCTTATTTCATCCTCTATTCTGAATGTTATCTTTTGTGGTAAATCTTGTAACAGGCCAGCGTCACTTCCACTGAATTACAGCTGTTTGCGTGTGTGTGTGTGTGTGTGTGTGTGTGTGCGTGTGTGTGGGTGGGATTGTGGGTGCTTCTCATCTGCTGGAGCTCACCTCAAGTGAGTATGGGATCAGTCACACATATGACATCACAACCTTTGGCTGACTTGTTTATATCCCTACGCCCACACTGACATTTCAGGGATGCGTAATCATCCTGGTCTAATATGTCATACGTCTTTCTCAACAATGTCCACATGGTATCATTTCCACCATGTTGTCTTACTACTTCCAGTAAATTAACAGCCAGCATTTAAATGATGAGATGAGGCCAGGCACTGCAAAGTGTTTTGGAGACCACCCACACTTTGGATTGTATCACTGGGTCTAAACAGCTTCTTCTCGCAGCTGAAACTAATAGATTTCAGATTCATCAACCCATCATAATATATCTGCATCAGACATTATTATTACATTATTTTGCATGTGCCTAACGTTGAACTTTTGTCCACTGATTATCACACTGACTGCTCATATTCCAGCATTGCAGTTCACACTGCCTCACTGCCTCAGGTAATATTTTATAGATTGCTCAGAGGCATTTTATCTGTGATATTAGCTTATGATTGCTTTGTGGAATCATATCACACAGCATCACCTTTTAACTACAAGTTTAATCTTGGACCCAAAATTAATTATGAAAGCTTTTTTTCTCATTCTATGTGTGGTCTGGTCCATATGTACTAAGTCTAAAAGGAAGGCAAAGTACTTGCAACACAGTGAGCTCTCGTTACTCACGGTTAGTATGTTCCAGGAACCACCCGCAAACACGCAATTCTGCGATATAGCGACAGACTATTTACAGTAATTTAAACGTTTATGAACCCTCCCCATATTGGTGATAAACCGTCTTCTATCTGTATTACCTTTTCCCACACTCTTAGAGACCGTTTAAAGCTGTAGCCTTCCAGCTTTAAACAGTCTCACGGAATTGCGCAGCGCACTTCTCGGAACGCAGCGCACTTCCGGATGTCGTCGGCCAATAGAATGTGCGTAAGGTATCACGTGACTACCTACTAAAAATCTGCGACGAGGTGAAGCCGTGCGTGTTGATGCGCGAATGTGCGAGGGATTACTGTAAAATAATTGTTAATGTAAATTAAAAATCATCAAAGTAAAATGTTTGTTTGATGTAAATCCAGTCTGGTATGACATTCTTTAAAAATGTACTGTCTGTGATTTCTCAAGGGTTTTAAGGTGTTTGAGAATGTGTGTGTGCGCCAGACACAAGTAGGCCACAAAGGGACATTTTTGCCTCTGCGATAATTGTGCTAGACTTAGTTCCCGAACTTGCCTCAAATCAAACCCAGTTGTGCAATTTGAGGCTTGGAAAATTACCAGACCATAACCATAATTTCACATCAACTTTGCAGGTGGCTCTCGCATAGAGGCAAGACTCAAATACCATTTTTATATTCTTTGGCTCAAACACTGGGATCTTTTTGAAAGGAATGTTGGTTAATTAACTTGGTGTAACATTTGGCCATCACATATTGTGGTATGAACAGAAAATGATGCATTTGCCTTGTTTTCATTTAATATAATTGCGTCCATCGATTGTCACCAGCTTCTTTTAGTTGACCACCTACAATGGCTACTAGGACACACAAAACTAAACATTAGGAGATCTTATGTTTATTGACGTAGGCAAGTTTACCAAAAATAATCTCCAGCACTTTTCCCCCTGCAAACAGAATGATGGTCAGTTTTTGATTAGTGGGACAACTGCATCATTAACTGATTAATTTGCACCAGCTTTACAAAAAGCTGGTGCAAATTAATCAGATAAATCCAGACAGTATTATAGGGAACTCTATGCAATCCTGTTTTCATTTTTGATATCTCGGTTTCTCCTCATTTAACAATTATTGGGGAATTTACAGCAGAAATGAACCATATTTTCTACTATGGAGGGTTGATTTTACCAATTAATCATTGGTCCAATACCTTTTTCAGTATTTTGCTTAATTTAAGCTAAACTAAAAGTCTCCATTCATGCATGTGTGTGAAACTGGGAAGGGATGTGTTTTATGTGAAATACTAATCTTTACATCTGAACATCTTAACACCTTTCAGCTATTATGCATGATACTTTTTACTAAGTAATTATCATATCTATCACACTCATCTGCTCTCTTTAAGGTGTGTTTTTGTACCAACAAACACCAATCCAAAACAGCTGAGGAAGAGTTCATAAAACAAAGTATTGGAAACTTTAAAATGTCATCCTCTTAATGGCCACAAATGAGGGGTACACACACACACACACACACACACACACACACACACACACACACACACACACACACACACACACACACACACACACAAACACACATTGCAGCAAGGTTAAAAAACAATACCCCTACAAGTCACCTTGGGTCATGGACAAATTGGCTTTGACTGAGATATATCTAAAATGTTTGAACGAGCAGATTGTTTAAGTCTTTTGAAGCACTGAGTGAGTAAAAGCAGATAAAGCCAAACTCTGTTAAAATATCTGAAGTGAGAGACCACAAACACTTCACCAGAACTGAAGCTGTTAATTGCATGCATATGTTCCTCTAGTAGTATTTACAGTATGTTTTGTTAGCTGCCCAGGGATGAAATCCTGAACAGTTGTACCACTGTAGTAAGGAAGGACTCCCGCAGAGTCACATAGCGTGTGTATGCATGTGTGTGTGTGTGTGTGTGTGTGTGTGCGGGCGCGCGTACATGCGATTTACATGTCATGTGACACTTTGCCCCAGACAGAGCGTGTCTAGAAGGAGAGAGAGTCTTCGGTGGGTGGGACTGAAAACAAGCGACGCATGACTAAGAGGCCCAGGAAGTTCCAGCAAACGGCTGTTATTGTGTCTTCATGTGTATGTGTGTGAAAGGATTCGGGGGCCCAGGGGGACTGTGTGGGGCAATCCTGGCTGGAGTGTCTGGAAAAACTCTATAGAGTGACAAAAGCAGCAATGTCCCCTGCACCATATCTGTCTGCTGTCTTGACTGCAATGGTTTATTGCCTCTGAAAGTTCAATAGAAATTAACAGGCGAAAATGGATCAGACAAAACAACGATTACTCTATTGCGTAAGTTATTATGAGGGTGTGCACATTCATGTGCTGTATTTGCAATCTAAAGACTTGATAGTTAAAATGGCAGGAAGAAAAATTCTCCCTTCTTGTATTTTTCAGTATATGTTCAGTCTTTAAATTTACATCACAACAAAAAAACAGCTAACATGTGACTAATATGTTAGCTCCTTCTTCTCCTTTCGGCTTTTCCCTTCAGGGGTCACCACAGCGAATCAGTTACCTCCATCTAACCCTGTCTTCTTCATCCTCGTCTCTCACACCAGCTACCTTTATGTCCTCTTTCACTACATCCATAAACCTCTTTGGTCTTCCTCTCGGCCTCCTGCCTGGCAGTTCAAAACTCAGCATCCTTCTACCAACATATTCACTATCTCTCCTCTGGACATGTCCAAACCATCTCAGTCTGGCCTCTCTGACTTTATCTCCAAAACCTCTAACATGTGCTGTCCCTCTGATGTACTCATTCCTGATCCTATCCATCCTGGTCACTCCCAGAGAGAACCTCAGCATCTTCATCTCTGCTACCTCCAGCTCTGTCTCCTGTCTTTTCTTCAGTGACACTGTCTCTAGACCAAACAACATCGCTGGTCTCACCACAGTTTTGTACACCTTTCATTTCATTTTAGCTGAAACTCTTCTATCACACATCACTCGCCTGACACTTTTCTCCACCCGTTCCATCCTGCCTGTACACGCTTCTTCACCTCTTTTCCACACTCTCCATTGCTCTGGACTGTTGACCCTAAGTACTTAAAATCCTCCACCTTCTTGATCTCTTCTCCCTGTAACCTCACTCTTCCACTTGGGTCCCTCTCATTCACACACATGTACTCTGTCTTACTGCGGCTAACCTTCATTCCTCTCCTTTCCAGGACAAACCTCCACCTCTCTAGCTTCTCCTCCATCTGTTCCCTGCTCTCACTGCAGATCACAATGTCATCTGCAAACATCATAGTCCATGGAGATTCCTGTCTAACCTCGTCTGTCAGCCTGTCCATCACCATAGTGAACAAGAAGGGGCTCAGACCTGATCCCTGGTGCAGTCCCACCTCCACCTTGAACTCCTCTGTCACACCTACAGCACACCTCACCACTGTCTTACAGTCCTCATACATGTCCTGCACCGCTCTAACATATTCTCTGCCACTCCAGACTTCCTCGTACAATACCACAGTTCCTCTCTGGGCACCCTGTCACAAGCTTTCTCCAGATCTACAAAAACACAATGGAGCTCCCTCTGGCCTTCTCTGTACTTCTCTATCAACATCCTCAAAGCTAATACTGCATCTGTAGTACTCTTTTTTAGCATGGAACCATACTGCTGCTCACAAATTCTCATTTCTGCCCTTAGTCTAGCTTCAACTACTCTTTCCCATAAATTTATTGTATGGCTCATCAGCTTTATTCTTCTGTAGTTGCCACATCTCTGCATATCTCCCTTGTTATTAAAAAACCAGCACACTTCTCCTCCATTCCTCAGGCATCTTCTCACTATCTAAGATCCTGTTGAACAACCCAGTCAGAAACTGTACACTCAACTCTCCTAGACCTCATATTTACATTAAACTGTGTTTGGTCAACTAATTAGATTTGGGTTTCATCCTCATCCTTAATTTCCTGCAGGGCTGTGAATTGTACAGTTTTACAGCAGAAAATAGGACCACGTAAAAGCACAAATATGAAAGATTTGTAACAAGAAATGAAGATGTAACAGTATGTGAAAGACATGGGAAAGACATTGAAAACCATGCTTTTTGTTACTCACATGACCCGAGTCTGACCCGAATTCATTCACTCCCAATATTGCATTGCTACAATGAGCATTTGACTGGGATGACATTGACACACCAGACGCTGTGAGACAATAGCTTACCTCAGCCTGAGCAGACATAGCAAACCTCCGTGCCATCAGACCCTATCTAATCTCAGCCCATGGGATGGCGGTATCATTCCTGCTCCCACATGGCCAGATCAGACACCCCGACCGAGGGAGGAGACATGGCTTCAATGTAAACAACTGTTACAGTGAAACAGTCCATCGAAGTGTAATGTGAGTCTCTCCAGCTTAACAAAACACATTATTTTTATTAGATTTATTAGATTCCCTGCATATATAATTCTATCACTGAAACACAGAAAAGGGGTGTATTCGATGCATGAAAGATTGTGGATACAATATCTAATACATAGCTTATTCATTCACAGCACATTCATTTAAATCTATATTCCATAAAACACAATATGAGAAGGTCCAGAAACATCCAGGGATTTTATCCTCAAGACATAACACTTGTACACAATAATCAGGCCAGATGGCTTGAGAGATGTGATTGGCTGATGGGCAGTTGGATGGGAACTCCTACTTAATTTCAACATGTGGTGCCAAGTGAACAAGAGGTACTCCAGGCTTGTGTGACATATTTATAGACATCAGTGTGTAGTAATGGAAGTCATATTACTGAATCCTGTGGAAAAACCTTCAGGAGTCCTTCATTTACAACTTTCTAAAATAAAAACAGGCTTGAAAACAAAATAAAGTCATTCCAAGTGATCTTTGAGACCTTCAGTGTTATCTCAGTTTTGCCAGGTGGTTTCCAACAAGAACTTATCAGATCAGGCATATTTGTTCACATATTTTTTCAGGTGAGAAACTACTTATCCAGTGTTTCAAATTTGATACTTAATTCAATGGTTCCAACAGCTGTTATCAAATGCACATGCATAAAAGTCTGCCTTTGAGCAGACGTGTTACTCAAAACAGATGTTCCCTAACTTTCCAGCGCTTAGGTATACCTTTTGCCTCTTGTCTCGAGGTGTTTGATGAGAATCAAGCAGACAAGTAGCATTTCAAAGTTAATCCAGCACAATATTGAAAAGATTCAGCCCCAGTTTTCAATCGAGTACCCAAAACCTACGGTGGTAGGATGTGAGGTCAATGGCGTGCAGTTGATTATGACCCGTCTTTTGTGATATTGGTGAATAACCATGTGAATATGTATTAAAGATAAACAACATAAAAAACCTCACTTAAGATCACTATATTTAAGTGGAAACTTACAGTCTTTTTTGTAACCTCAGTACCTGACGGACACAGGGTGATTAACACACCCTGCAACACTTTGTACACAAAAGCGCCACCATGTGGCAATATTTTATAGAGCATGCACGTCGGCCTTTATCAAGTACATTATAGGTAATATAATTATTATTATTATCATTATTATTTTATTATTATTATTATTTTATTATTATTATTATTATTATTATTATTATTATTATTATTATTATTATTATTATTATTATTATTATTATTACTTTATATTACTATGTTTGCAGTAAAATTGTTTTTTTTATGTTCTTTACTTTTTCACAACTAACATTTTTTTTTAAATTTATTACTATTTAAATTTAATTTCGTAGTAAATTACAGTTAGCCTACAAAACAATGTTTTATCCATATATCAAAGCGTAATCTTTATATCTCTATCATTGGTTTTTCCCGCAGCTGGAGCAGCGCGATCGTGTCAGTGACGTTGGTCGCGTTTTCTCGTGGCTTAACATTGACCTTCGAGGTGCTCCGTAGTCCTTCCCCTTTTCTACCTTTTTTAGTGGTTAAAGATGGCTGAAGCACCTCCATGGCCCAGCCGGTTCTTCTGCCACAGATGCTCGCAAGAGATTAGTCCTCGGCTTCCCGTAAGTAATGAGGACACACAGCGCATAAAAGGATATGTGAATAAATTGTAAACCCTGTCGTTTTGTTTTTACTGAATCAGAAATCGTTGTACTGTTGAGGCTAACGGCTAGTATGCTAACATTGTTAGCTGCGTTGCTACGGACTTCTGTTTATGTTGCTAATGTTAGCCAGTGTTCGTTAAGACTAGCTTGTCATCTAAGTAGTAGATCAGTAAATACACGAACATGAGCTGACTTTGTTTTTACACAGAATAGTTCTACCGTTACTACCACAACGATAAAGCTGGATCATTTGGTGGTTATTATTGGTTTATGATGCATATTAGCCTCGCCGTAAACCATATTGTTTAGCAATAACGTCAACTGGTACGCTGTTAATGGTTAAGTAACGCCTAAGAAACATTACTTTTTGATTGATATAACGCCATCAACATTTGCCTGACTGAAGACTTTATGTTCTAGAAATTTAACAATTTCTGTGTATGATGCGGTTGCAACAATGCCACCGCGACCTTTTCTTGTTTTGCCTTTCAGTAAGGGATAGTGGAATGCTTTTTCCAGGCTAGAATGTTCGCTCTTGGTAAATGTGCGCTTCACAGCGTAATTGTAAAGCGCAACTTTAGGTTTCTGTTAATCATTGACAATGACCCATGTTTGTATTAACACCTTATATTTAATTTGGTTAAATTTGGATTTATGTCAACTGCACAAAAATGTAGTTCAGTTACACTTTTTACTCTCCCTGAATCAGGGAGAACAAATATTGTACATAAACACTTGGAAATTATATGAGTTAAGTTATTTAAACTGATATAGTTTTATGGATAGATTTACAGTATATCCATGGAAGCCTTTAGTGTAGTGCTGCGAAAAAAGGTTATATTTTCAAAACTCATGTGTAATCTGGCTAAAGGGTCATACCACAGTTTCTCAGAGCCCAAAATGACTTCTTCAATTTGCTTCCTTTTTACAATTCAAAGTGGAGATTACTTATTTATTTCAACAAATTCTGAGCTATTAGAAGTCAGGTAAAAAGTGATTTTTTTAAATTAAAAAAATGGCTGTAATGACAGATCAATGGGCAGACAAAGTAACTTAGTTGGTAAATAAATTAATTTTAACTGCTTGATTGACTTATTATGGCGGCTTTGCTCTGGAGAGCCATTATGCTCAGATTGATGGTCATACAAAACAAGTCATCTCAAGGTATCATCTATCAATGTGTCTTTGAAGACACATGTTGTTAACTTGCATAAATATAACAGTCAGTGAGTGTGTTACCACTGTTTTGCCAGACTGCCCTGCAGTCACACTGCTTTTCTACAATATCTCACTGTCCATCCGTTGTGTTTAAAGTGTCTGATCTGCAGTTTACTCTTGCCACGCTCACAGTAGTGTTACTGGTCAACATTTTTTTCAGTCATACAAATTTTATGAGTGCGAAAACTTTTAATATCTGTGAGTGTAAGTCAGAAAGTTGAGCTTCTTTCTTTGTTTGCAGGAGTATACATGTCCAAGATGTGATTCAGGGTTTATCGAGGAACTGTTGGAAGAAAGAAGGTCAGTAGAAGTTCGTATGAAGTCTTTTTTTATTGTCCTAACAGCTGTGTTACTCACCACCATATGTTAGCTAACATGTAAAATAAAAACATTCTGCAAAATTCAAGACTCAGCACCTGTAGGGCAAACAACACTAGGTTAGATGGTTATTCCTCTAAAAAATCAGTCAATATGCGGATAATTCATTCGTGCTTTTGTGAGTAATTTGAATAATTGTAATGAAACTTATCGAGGCCAACATTAAACATGAATATTTTAATTGCTTCCCAAATAAGTGATTTGGATTGTGTTTTGCTTGTCTTCACAGATTTTGAGTGACCTCTCAAAAATGGAAAATTCATTAAAATGCATACTAATCCACTTTACTGGTCACCTTCTTTTATATCGCACCTTTTCTTTCCTATTATCCTAAATTTTTGACCTCGGCTGTTATGATGTGAAATGAGAAAGTGGAAACACAAGAAAACATGATATTATAACTGTTAGAAATCATTCAAACCATGATACATTGTACAAAAAGTGTTTCATAACTAAATCAAGACATAACTTTGTCAACTGTTTGTCCACGTTTAGTTCTGACAATGGCTCCATGTCTACCATCTTCAGTGGGCCCCAGAACCAGCAACCATTTGAGGTTTCTAACCTTTTCAGTAACCTTTCTCTGTTCTGTTAGTGTTCAAACAAGTCAAAAATTCATAGATTTTTTTTTCCATTGACACTTTCTAACGGGTCTAACTTGATTCATTGAATGATCTGGATGTTTAAACTTTTTATGTTTATGTGACTGCTGTGATAAACCGAGTGTCAGCATGTGTCTCTATTGGTTTGAAATTAATCCAGAGCCAGAAATCTCTATTCCTGAGTTATTTTGACCAAAGATAGTTGTAGCCATAAAAATAATTAAACATATCCTGCTTTCACCATCAAGACAACAACACCCAGGGTTTCTGTGTGCTTTCTTTTTTTTCTTCTTTTTTTTACCAGAACACAGACCAGCAATTGTTCAGTTTTCCTTCGGGCTACGGACAGTTTGCATTTGGTGTCTTTGATGACCGCTTTCCTTTTGGGTCTGGACTGGGAACGGAGGACAACAGGGATGCTGAAAACAGGCGAGAAAGGGAAAATGCATCAAGACAGCGGTATAGTGCCAGGCAACCAAGAAGTCGTCATGGTTCAAGGCGACAAGCAGGAAGGCATGAGGGTGTTCCTACTTTAGAGGGGTAAGGAGCACAGTCCGTGATGTAGGGAATGCCAGTTAATATTGGAAGATTTAAACAATTGGAAAATGTTCTTTTGTCAACATATCAGTGTCATAGCTGCATGTTTTCTTTTTATAGAATTATTCAACAATTAGTGAATGGAATCATTGCACCCACTGCAATGCCCAATATTGGTGTTGGACCTTGGTAAGTCTAACCATAGCAAAAAATTTTCACAGAATTTGTCAGGGCTTTCCTAACTGTTCTATTGCATTATTTCTTCAAGGGGTGTTCTTCATTCAAATCCTATGGATTATGCCTGGGGTGCAAATGGACTAGATGCAATTGTAACCCAGGTATCTTTTAAGATTTTATTCTTTACTGTGATTTATTTGCTTTGTTTTGTTTTAATCATTTGGAATAAACATTTTAGATGTTTAAGAAAATAAGTGGTATTCACACTAATATTTACACATCATTTATTTTTCTTTTTTTTGCTTTCACATTTAGTTGTTAAACCAGTTTGAGAACTCAGGACCTCCTCCTGCTGATAGGGATAAAATAAAAAGTCTTCCAACAGTACGAGTTACAGATGAGCATGTTGGTAAGTTGAACATCATAATTATCTCTGGTGTAACAGACAAACTGCTTTTCTCTGTTAATTTTTGGCTTGTTTTGTTGTCTTTAAGTACATGTTTGTTTGAACAAACTAAAAAAATTGTTAAAGCTGGTTACATTACAGTGCCAGTTTGAACCCATTTAGTGATTCAGTGGACAGTATGTTGTTGATAATGTATTGTTACCTTTGATTTTATACAAACCTCCTGATGGATCTTATTTGAAAACTTCAGCTTCAGGATTGGAATGTCCAGTGTGTAAAGAAGATTACAGTGTTGCGGAAAATGTGAGGCAGCTCCCATGCAATCACATGTTCCACAACGACTGTATAGTCCCTTGGCTAGAACAGGTATTTAACCACAGTTTTATAACACTCATCCCACTTAAATATTCTAAAACAGTGAAGTACCCATAATATTATTGATGGTATTCTTTTTCACCAGCATGATACTTGTCCAGTGTGCAGGAAAAGCTTGAGTGGACAAAACACAGCGACAAACCCTCCAGAACTATCAGGGATGAATTTTACCTCCTCCTCTTCCTCCTCCTCTTCCTCCTCCTCTTCTTCATCTTCTTCTACCCCTCAGTCCTCAAGTTCAACCAGCAATGAAAACCCTACTGATAACTCTTAGAGAACCTTTTAATAAAGCTCCTGGGGTAATGTACTTTAGAGCAGTGACCTCCAGTCTCTCCATGCTGTCTGTCAACTGAGTGCTTCTTGCCAGGAACACTCAAGCCTGATTCAGGGGTAAGTGATACATGAGGTCCATGTATTTCTTTTGCCTCCACCTTCATCAGGAATTTGAACAAAAGAGGGCGTGGAGGTCTTTTGACAAGGAGGATATGGAGAACCAAGGAAACTTCAGAAGGTTTGATTTGTTTCAATAACCTTATACAGGAAGAGGACTCCAAGGTACAAGTTTCGGAATGTCAAGGCAGTTCAGTTTTTTTTTTAAATCTCCAGACTATGGTTTCAAGTGTTCCACTTTTGCCAATGAAGTGAAAAGAGATGTACAGTTATTCCTTGGTATGACATTTCATTTAGTTCTCAAAAATAAATTTCCAATAGTTTATAAGATTTTATTGTCAACATCATCTTATAGTTTTCAAATTACCTGACAACACACAGGTACCATTGTTTGCACTTGAAATGAAAAAAAAATTGAGTAATTATGTGCTGTTTGAAAATGGAGTTGCTAAATTAATTTTTTTTTTTAATTTTATCTTCAAGACTACAGTGTGGAACAGTTTTTTTCACTTGAGTATGTTTGTGTATTTTAACTTGAAGGTAAATAATATTTTGTAATATTGTGAGTTGAAATATCATTAATTTGCAGTATGATTGTGTCCAAACAATACGAATTGAAATATTAATAAAGAAAATTGGGTGCTATTACCCACAATCCATGTAAATCATTCTCAATTGTGTGTATATATTAGCTCTGAATGTCTTCTCATGGGCAGCAGGATAAAATGACCAAAAGTAAAATTGTTTCCAGTCACTGAACAAATGTGTTGCCTGAAACAACCCTGTTGACAAATTCTGTTTTCGTCTGCACTTAGTGATGCAATAAAACCACCAAAAATTGGTTCCAAAATTTTTTGTTGCTAAAAAGGCTACCGTAATAACAAAATGTTCTAAAATCGAAGGAATAGAATAGTATGGTAAACATTATTGCTAAACAGCCTTTGAGCTGTGCTGGTCCTTGTGTACTCAACAAGAGAACAAAAAAAACCGTCAAAACTGAGCTCTGGTGGAAGTGATTTAATCCAAAATGTGAGATTGTTTCTTGCTTTCAAAGTAAGGCCTGACATGCCGATATGAAGCAGTGTTCATACTAAATCTTTCAATGAGGTGCTTGCCTATTAAATGTTTGTCAATAGGTCAATAAATTAAACTTCCATTCATTGTTTAGCCACATTGGTGTATTTCCTTTACATTGTCCTGCATTTCCTTTCTCTGTTTTTTGTTCAAAGGCCTCTTTCATCTGAGGGCTTTGTTGTTTTGTACAGAATATGGCTTTGAGTTTGCTTTTACAATGTGCAACTGCTGATTCTAAATCAGTTCATTGTTACCTCTGGGGTTAAAGCGGCCAAGTATTTGTATTCACATAATTATGTACTTGGAAATACAGCAAGCCATTTTAATATTAATCAGAGAGCTAGTAACAGGAGCTAACATCTTAGCTCCTTCAACATGAAATAGTGTTGGTGGGCAGTTTTTCATTGCTATAGTTTGAATTTGAAATGAATTCGGCTTTTGGAAATCTACATAAATTATGGCATCACTTCTTTTTTGCTGAAATAGCGTGACAGCTGGATTTAGAAAATTCTTAACAGTTATATACATGTAGTTTTTGGAGATTGTGGGAAACATCTAGATACTAATCAGAAATAACACACTGGATGTGAAAAATGTGAGTGAAATGTGGTTTCTCCTCATTCTCTCCTCAAGCTTCCACTTGGTGGCAACCCCTGCTGTAACATGTCTGCAACTGACACGAAATTGTTTGAGAGTGTATGAACCGTGTCATGTGGCTGTCAATTTTCTAAAAACTCCAACAATAATTAGATACTGAAAGACACTTGTGGGTGTCTTAGTTTAGAGGAGTTATAAACTAGATTTTTACTAGCAGCTAAAGACTCAGTTGTATCTGAGTACTTGGGCATACAGATATTTAAACTTTTTAGGGAAAAAATACATACTTTGTAGTTGCGTCAGATTCAATCTCGAAAGATTATTGATTATTGAAGATTATACTTGGATGAATGGATATGTACACCAATATCTTGACATGGCTGACGAATGCAAGTGGTCTGATTGTGAGATGAAAAATGTTGCTACTTCTGAGACGAAATGTGCTAGTTGATAAGGATTCTTGTTACATACTGTATAACGTACGTAAAAAGACACGTGTACAAGTTTTTGTAAACTTCAAATTATGTCTTTAAATGTGGTTGCACATTCAAACTTACAAAAACATGCTGCTTTTGTACGAGTGTGTTTGTTGTTTTCCATCCAACATTTAAAATTCTATCCGTCAACTTCTTCGAAAATATTATATCTATGGAAAAAATATTGTTTTAAAGTCCAGCACGCATCTTCACGTGGAGTGACCACGCCTTTAAAATGACGTCACGCGTACGTGCCTTTCAGGGCGTGTGTACGTGAAGTGCAACTAGAGGACGACCAGCTATATCGGCTGTGCTGTGAGACGGAGCTCGTACATCTCAGTGCAAGTTCGGAAGAAACGCAGGGAGAAGAGTGGGCTAGTCGTGGTTAATATTACTACATTCGACGATATACGAAGCTCTAAATTAGCTACCATGCAGTTATTCTGGGCTGTCATTGCCCTTCTGGTGATCTGTTGGCGAGCCGATGCATCTACAGGTAAGAATTTTTGTGTCAGCCATGTTGGTTGGAGATGAAGACTTTGTCCTGAATACGAACATTTAAAAAGGTCATTTTCTGTACGTAGTTAACCAAACCAGTGTGGCTTTCGATATAGGATATAATGCAAAATTACTAGCAATACAAAATACCAAATTGTCCAACACTAGCTAATAAGAATTACTCAACTTACAAATACATGCTAACGCTAGTATGTTAGCTGACGACTGATTTGACAGTTGTCAAATTCACGAACTGCTGAACCGGTATTCCGTCTAAATAAATTCTACTTTTTTATCTTATTGAAGTCGTCTCATCCTTTCATTGTTATTTGGAGTATTTTAATGTAAAACCTTATAGAACGTGATGGGCCCCGTGAGTCGTAGCGTTAATGTAAACCATATGGTCAAGTGTTTTTTCTTGGGGTTTTTTTTTGTTTGTTTTGTAACCTCTACAGCGCGACCTTACTCAGTGTTCCAAATGCTTGTGAAGGATTGGAGATGACCTCCAAGATGCAAAATAAGCTCAAATTCTTGTGATTATGTATTCGAATAATTCCTATTGTTTTTCTGCGATCTTTTTCTCCTTATCGAATGATAAACCAGGAACAAACGAATTCCAGAAATCGTTCCAAGTTGGTTATTTGACGTCAAAGTCAGGGATTTAAACCAGAATTTTTTGCCAATTGGTTCGTTTGAACTGATTAAGAAACACAGAAACAGCGTTATACCGTTTCCGGTTTAAAGTTCCATCCATGAACTGACGTTCCTGAATCGGTTAGAACAAAAAGAAAAAAAAAAGGTTCCCGAACCGCTTAATAACGTTCCTTATAAACAAGAATAGGTAGGTAGCTTTAGGACTTTTAAATGAGCAATTAAAGCAATTGGTTTACATACTGAAGATTTGTTCCTACAGTAAACAGAAGAACAGCACTGATCCAGGTACGGAACAGAGGATGGCAAACCAAAGAGAGACGGAGAAGTTAAGGCAGCTTATGATGCAACAAAGTTTGCGTGTGTCAGACTATCGGAGCTCACCGGGGAGCTCTAAATGAAGCATTTGTGATCGGTGAAGAACAGAGAGGAACACTGATGACCTTTGTACGTTATTGGAGCTTCCCCTTGTAACTATTATATGATATAATATGTATAATATGTGTATAGTTATTATGCCAAATATCAGACATAGGACATTTTTCAATGAATAATCTCTGATTAAACAGTCGCAGGAATTAATTTGGAGTAACATGCATATAGTAATACATATCATGTTTCTGTAAGCAATGTAAGCGGACGTCTTTTCTTAAATGTTTGACGTCTTACAATAATTGCCTTCATTAATAAGGATGATAATCTCAAAGAACTTTTAAATTACGTAGTTTTGTAGTCCCCATAATATACAAATTTGAGTGTGGGGATTGATTCAGTTGTGGAGTTTTTTCTGCTTGGCATGAACAATATTTACTTGGATATACCCTTGCATGCTTTGTCTTGAAGGAGAATGAAAGTAGGATTTCATATTTTAGTCTTTGTTATACTTATTTGTCTTCTCAAGTAGCTAAGCACATTTCAGCTTGGGTTGTAAAACTTCCAGCTGGAGTGAAGTATTTCTGAAGATAAAGTATGTATACCCATAGTTTGGGTTTATTTACTCCACTACTACATTTTTGTGCTTGACAAAGTCCATTCGAATTCCTTATCACAACAAATATTCCAGGTTTTGGACATTGTTCAGGCCATATACAGTAGCTTGTTGCTGAACATATTTAGCAGATTTCACAAATGGAAAGTATTCATTGATATGGCTCTAAAAGCATGTAGCTTACCTTTGGGACCAAGACTAATTAATGTTGAACTTTTATGCAGCTTGATTGGAAGGGACTGCTATGAAGGCGACCTTTGGAAGCCACAAAAGAACAGTTACATGATACATGAGACTGAGGCGCCTGTCGACACACTCGCAAATGAACTTGAAAAATGTCATGCATGTATTTTAAAATGTATACATGATATAAAACAATACTGGTTTTGATCTGACCAAGCTACTTTTCAAGTAATAGTCTTACTTATCTTTTGGTAGGTTGTTCTGATTCTCTTCACTGACGTCCATGTTGTTTCTTCAGTGAGCGACCCCTCAAGTCAAATTCTGCTTTTGCTGTCAGGGAGTGATTCTTCCTCCACCACTGGTGCTTATGTACTGTAGTTATATAACATAAGTTATCGTGTCAAAAAAATCTCATACCATTTAAACCTACCCACCACCACTAAAAACAAGTGACACCCCCCTTAACCGGATCGGTGATGAAACCTTTGAGGGTCAACTGTTGACAAATGTACATATTCTTGATTGAATGATCAACAGAATGACCTGAAAAATGCTAACCTAGATAAGCATCCCAACTACTATTATTAGGTTCATTATTGGGTGACTCTAAAGTAGACGGCAGTACAGAAAATGCTCCCGGGATGTACATTTTTTTCTCTCATAATTTCTAATTATTGTGTAAAATGCCTCATTTGAACCTCATCTGCTTTTCTCCATTGTGTTTCTTTCACTGCACATTGTTTTGATTTCATTTAATGCCCCCTTCACCCCCTTTTTAAAAAAATAATGATTTAAAAACCTTTTTCCATGTGTGCCTTTAGGGATGTTTCGACCTGGCTTTTATGCCCAATTCCAACATTATCGATTGATGTCTCATGCTCAGCCTGTTCATGTAACATGAACGTGCACCAAGAACCAATTTAGCCTTTCACACACAAGAACAGCAGTAGTTCAATTTATATATGCATTTACTGTAGTTCAGTTTACCATAATGAATCAGGTCATCCCTAAAGGCCTTTTTTTGCATTTCTTATTTTTACGTTAATGGGTCAGAGCACCATCAATGCAAAATAATAAAATCCCAGATGAATTGGAGGAAAGTGTTGCTCTGATCTGTGTACTTATTTCATTCCACTGTTATTAACTGTTCTTTCTTTCTCTTTTCTGTTTGCTTGTCTTTCATCAATGCCTTTTCTCATCCTTTCAATCACCTGGCTTGATTTATCACATTTAAAATGTCACATCCATTTAATGGGTTGATGATAAACTACAATCAGCGGGCTTTATCAAGTCTCCTCTGTCTCAGATGAAGCTCATCAGTGACAGCGCAGAGCTGCATTGTGAGGTGATAGGAACCCCCATTCCTGAGGTGCAGTGGTGGTTTATAGAGGGTGAGGAGCCCAACGAGACCTTCACCCAGCTTTTTGATGGGGCACGGGATGATCGTGTGCAAATGAATGCCACATACATAGCACACGCCACTAGCACCATTTACCTTACTGGCCTCACGCTCAATGACTCTGGCACTTATGAGTGTCGCGCTTCCAACGACCCTGACCGCAATGAACTGAAGAAGACGCCAAAAATCAAGTGGATCCGATCGCAGGCAAACATTATTGTGATCGAAAGTGAGTGGCAGAGGAAGCTTGAGGAGACATAGCTTGGTTATCTCCTCATTAGTCAAGTCCTTGACCTTCATCTCCTCGTAGATTCAACTCCCATGTTTCCTGACCCAATGCCCGCCTTATCCTGCTATGTCTAGTGTACACTTTCCTTCACCTCTCCCCAATATTACAGGGTTTTCCTGTAGAAGCGCATACATCTGATTGTAAAGACTCTTATTGGCCCACTACACCATCCTCAATCCGATGCCTTTTTTCTCCACTTATTTTAAGACATGGATGTCATAAATTGACACCTTGTGATTTTCTTCTATATAATACTGGTCATAAGGTTAAGTGACTCCACAAAATGAATTGTCTGTATAGGTTCTCAGTTATCCAGGTCATGGTTATCCAAAGCTGTTTAAATCAATCCACTGAAGAAAATGTATATATATAATATGAAAGTTTTTATAATGTCAGATTAATTGGTTCTGTGACTGAGCTTGTAAGTCAAGGTACTTGTAACTCAAATAAATTTTCCCCATTTAAAATGACCAAAATAATCTTAATCCATTCCAGCCTTGTAAAAAAGCCCCAAATCTCTCTTAATTACGTACAAAACAAAAAAACCACTTGCGTCTTTACTCCGAGAACGAGATCTGGGCTTAGCTTATGTTGTATCCATCCACCAACTAGCAGCGGTGTCCTGAAGCACGGCTCATTTCTTGGAATTTTGCTCATATGTCAAACAAAAATATGGACAGAGCAACGGCTCAAGTAACTCATATGTTGAGCAGCTCTCAAGGTAAAGCTGTAAGAACATTGGCAATGATGCTTGTGTTGGAGCTTGTAGTCTATCCCTGAGGTTTAAAGCCTACTGAACAGTAGGCACAGAAGATGACAATGGATTATTAAAAATGGACTGTGAATGGTTATTTTTCTTCCTTATGGTCCAGTATTATAAATCAAAAATACTTTGATTCAAGTGATTGGCTGGAAAAATTTCCAGACTTTTCACCCCCTTTGTTCCATCCTCTGCATGTGTCTATGCCCCCTCCCCTCCATCCCCATGAGTTTGTAGCTGACTATCCAATAGATTTTCCAATGAAGTTCTATTCTCCCCTCCATCCTGCTGTTTGTGAGACTGATCACCCCAGTGTGGGAAACCCCTTCCTTCCTTTGATTAACATGCATTTGTTCATACTATGTGCTTATGTGCATCTGTGGAAACACATTTGTTTACATTGTTAACATCTTAATTTGATGCAAAATGCAACAGGCTTTGTTGATAATACTACTTTGTTTTTGCTCAATCATTTAACATTCAACAGTTGTGGCAACAGACAATAGCCTGTATTTCAGGTTATACCTGATGCTGGTAGGGTTGACCTTTCATGTTTCAGGAGGATTACATGCATTTAAATGGAGATAAGGCATAGCTTCCATATCAAGTACGATCTTTTGTATCAGACGATAAGATAATTGAGTATCCAGGTTAAATCGGTAGATATTAAATTATGCGAAGTCCCTTGACATCAGTAACGTTATGCAGACAGCCATGTCTAATATTGTCCATTTCATGATCAATAATTTATTTTGTCTTTTGTTATCTCAAGCGCCAAACATCATTACTGAACCCCACGAGGTCAATAACCAGACCTCTGCTGTCCTGACCTGCAATTTGACTGAGTCCAGCCTCCCCATCAAGGGCTCGCAATGGCTACACAATGGAAAAGTTATCGAGAGTTCCAAGTCAACTGATGCTGCTCCATTCACCATCCTCCGGTGAGTAGATTCATCCAAATGTTCCTTATCAGTTTTACTGATTAACAGTGGTAGATAAATGACCCATATACTAAAATGGAAAGTGCAGTTGGCTGTAATACTTAAGCTTTTTGGACTGCAAGATTTGGAATCATTCATAAAAATAAAATGTTTAGTAGTCTTGGCTTAAAAGCAAGCTGCTGGTCTACATATCAAGACTCAAGACTTTCTTCATTCCCTTCTTTCTTTATGCCTTCTCTTCCTGGTTCTGTCTAAAGCCACCTAAGGCCTGCAATGTTCCTTCCCTCACTTTATTATCTGCTATCCTTACGCCTCTCACGATTCTCACTGGCTTCCTCCATTAGCACCAGAGCTTGGGGCACCATCCAGGCATTCACTGGTCTTCGATCAGCAGAGATGGACTATGCAGTGGTGCAGCTTTGCCTCTAGTCTTGGCAGCAGTGATAAGCGCTCCTAGCAGTGTGCTCACTTGCTCTGACCTTAATTCCCCATTAGAGCGAGCAGGCAGGACCGCGTGAGAAAACGCCACCACACAAAAGCAGAATTGTGATTACCAGAGGAAATTTGAAGTAATTGCTGCATGAGCAAGCAGCTTTTTTTTTATTTAATTCCCAGCTCTTGAGCACGTGCAGTATTATATTTAGTTTCGTCGCTATGATTCACTTTCCACTTATGTGGCTCCTACAGATTGGTTAGAAGTCAACACGTTTTAGTTTAACAGGTCTGCATAAAAAAAACAAACCCTGATTTCTATATTGAAGTTTTCTGAATTTCCTCTAGGTTGGAGAAGATCACCTATGCTTCGTCTGGAATCTATGAATGTGTGTTCCTGACTGAGCCAGTGGTGAAGCAGACGGTTGAAGTCAAATGTAAGTTAATTATTTTCGCCAACATTGAAAATGTAATCTTTTTTGTTACAAATTAGGTAGTCTATATTGAATTCAGTCCAGTATTCATAAGAGTTGTCTGTTGACAAACTTCTTACAAAAATTATTATGTATCTCCAAGACAATAGTAGACTTGTATTAGCAGCACATGCTGCAGACAGTGCAAAAAGCACGAGGGGGATGGTTGAGCCTGAATTTAATTAACTCACTGGCTGCCAATGACATCTATAAATGTCAGTCATTTGTTTTAGCTACAAGAAACATTAGTTTGTTGTTGCTTTTGACTTTTTTAAGTGGACCTCTCAGATCTTACTCTTACTCTGCCATGACAGGCAGCTCACTTTGTCATCACTCAAACTATTATTCTAAGTTGAATTTATTGCCTCTCCATTGTAGTACCTCCCCATGTTGGTGCCTACAAGCATTCTGAGCATGGCAACGAGAAGGACAAAGGTGTGATGGTCTGTGTGAGTCATGGCTACCCTCTGCCCACTGACTGGACCTGGTTCAAAGATGAAGATGGCACCCAGATAGTATGTCTCTCCTATTATTTCATAGTTACTCAGTGTTTCTGTTCAGACTTTCAAAATAGAAGACTTGAATGTACACACTCCAGTCACTTTTAAATTGCAGTTGTTCATAAGTTGCAAAAAAATGCCCATCTGACTCTTTAATAGTTTAAATAGTCATGGTCACACATCTTTCTATTTGCTACTAACTTGCTCTTGAACATAACCTTCAGCCGATCATCAATGGCACCAGTGACAAATATGAGATCAGGAGCACTCCTAACAAGACCACTCTGACCATTGATAATCTGAACATCGAAACTGACATTGGAGACTACATCTGCTCTGGAACAAGTGAACTTGGCACAGCCACCGACAAAATCCACCTGCGTGTCCGCAGTCGGCTGGCTGCCCTCTGGCCTTTCCTTGGTATTGTTGCCGAGGTCATCATCCTCGTGACCATCATTTTAATCTATGAGAAGAGGAGAAAGCCTGATGAGATCAACGATGGTACGTACCCAACACTGCCTCCACTGCTGCCTACGACATACTCCACATCACTGCAGTTTCATTCATTTCAATCAGGCCACTGTGTTTCCAAAAAACACAAACAATTCCGAGGTGTCAGGGTGTAAAAAACCGAAGCCAGACGTTTTAGAAAGTTCTGGATGACCAAGACCTAATTTAATCTCCTAACATTTTTCTAAAATTGATGATATTTGGTCTGAACAGCCATGGAGGACTGAGAATTTTAGCCATTTGAAAATCATTGGCTGTGTTACAAATCATCAAAGTTCGGTGGAGAAAATACCCTCAATGTGAACTTGACTTGTAGAAATACTTGCCAGTGTTAGTTTGCATTTTGAGGATGGATAGGGGCTGTTTGTTAGCTTTCATTAAGCAATTATGTGTTACTAAAACCCTCAAAGGAGTTTGAGTCATTAACTCCCAAAAGAACAAAAACACACAATTCTGGGCCGTTTTCTTCATTGTGAGGTCAAAAGCTCAAGTGAAGTCAACTATTAAGGCAAAACATTGCTGTTAAGATGGAAATGTATAGACTGTAGTTGCATGCATCCGGTGAGAATCCTTCTGTATTTGGCTTGGCTTTTATTTTCTTTTTTTGTTTTTTTTTAGAATACAGATCAGGTATTAGCTTCAGCCTCTGTTTAAACCATCTGTGATAGAAAATATTATTTTATTATTTACATTTTTACTTCTCTGTTCGCTGCTGATTTTGCATTTTGGTAAGTGAACAAAACTGCATGTCAGACTGGAGTTGTTGAGCTGCAATGACCCCATGGACAACGCCAAGGGAGTCTGAATGAACTGCTTTCATAGTTGCCACTTCTAAGAGGAATGTGCTCAAAGATTTGTTCACTCTTTCACTGGCCCTGCAATCAGAGCAAGCTCTTCTATTGTTTTCTTTACATTTCGTATATTGGCCCTTTAAACCCTGATTAAGCCAATGAAAGAGTTACTGAGATGTAAACAAATGTATTGGTTTGACCTGAAATTTGATAGGTTGAAAAGTGAGAATTTTCAGCATTCTGATTGCATGCCTTTTGCATCTTGTTCTTTTATGCATGATAAAGGATAGGCAACCTTCAGGATCAGTTCATCATTTACATTTGTCTCATTGACCATGTGGCCACAGAGGTGGGCTCCTCCTGCCTCAGTGCTCTTCTGCTGGTGTGAATCATGTCGGTATACATGCCAGGTTGTGTGTCGGCGCTGCCAATTTGAAGATGTTTACAGTTTGGTTATCTGAAAACAGTCACTGCAGTGTTCTTCTGCTGTCTTGTTTGTATTGCATGAGCCTCTGTGATGCTACGAGGTGACTCCAGACAGTGCATTTAAGTGTCCATAACTGTCAGTTTTTGGAGTAAGAGTTGTTTCAGTGGCATTTGGTCATGTATCTTTTTACAAAGCAATGATTTTGAGTGGAAGTCCTTTGGTAAATGATTTTCCAAAGATCTCATTATCTTCACCCTCAGAATTTTAGCATATAGGCATGCTCCAGTTCATGTAAAATTTGATCATAACCTCATTGTTCACGCGTTCTAACATTTTGGGGGAAGGGGAGCATGTGTTGCTCACACCAGTCAAAAATATGTCACATGCTGTGAACTGACACCTTTCTGTTTTCCTTCTTTTCACTGCTCCTTTACTACTGTCCAGATGACGATTCAGGATCTGCTCCCCTGTAAGTACAGTCAACAGCTCAGAACCTCAACTCACTAAATAATAATAATTAATATTATAGTATTGACAGAACACATCTATGTGTATTTTGTTTGTCAGGAAGAGCAATTCTAATGCAAATCACAAAGACAAGAATGTGAGGCAAAGGAACTCCAACTAGGGGCTGAAAAGGTACGTGTTTGAGCAATTCATTCATTATAGAAGCTAAACCAAGAGTTTAGCTTCTGAATGTGACACAGAATAATACTGAATAATAATTTGAATAACATCTGAGTCTTTGCAATGTGATTAAGTCGTGAACATTTTCTTTCCTAGATGGACGTCCAGATGGCAGCCGAGGATTCAGCTGCGCTGTTGCACATGATACTGTGCACCCTGCAATTCTAAATACCTTTTTGTGCTTGGGTGTTTGTTTTAAGGATTTGAATGATTTCCTCTTTTTGTTTTCTTCTCTAATCATCGTCACAATGTGCAGCAAGAGTACCTGACGTGGAATAATTTCTATTTGAGATCACAGGGCAAATAATGCATGAGGTTAAGTGTAGAAAAGTGTATTCATTGTAAAATCATTAGAACGTACATGTGAGGAATGGTTCGTGTGTGGGCTTTTTTCTGTCTATGCTGATGCATCCTATATTACACTTCACAATTCTCATTTCTTTGCTTTTTTTAAATCTTCCAGTCCTGATGTAGAAGCACCCAAGTTGTTTGGAGGATCTGTAATGTTAATTGGTTTCTTAACAATACTGCCATTCAGATATCGGATCTGTCCCTGCACCACACACACACGCAACCCTCCCTTAGCAGAGTTTCATACCTTGCCTTTTAACAAGCACCGAGTTTCTATTGTTCTATTTTATGTTACAAACTTTAAATGGGACACTTCAAATTCAATAAAATGAAGAAATTTAAGAATTTTGAACCTGCTAGGTTTTATTGCCATATGGGAATTGTTAATCTTTTAGTCAAAACATTTTCCTGTTTCAGCCGTGTTTTTATTTCATTTTTTCTTATCACATGTTTTATTTAAATTTGAAGTTTTGGTCATCAGTCTTTTTGTAACCAATGCACTTCCATACAAAAGTAGAGGACCAAGTGCAATAGATATGACCTCATTTGCTTCTGTTAAACATGAGAGCATCACTCGGCACTGATGCTTTAGTCTAATACGGCACACAATCTTTAAACAACATGCTTTGTCATTGTCATTCAATGTAATAAGATGAACTGTGTGTGCAATTGTTAGACCTGTTGTTTGTGCTTCCATCTATGTGTGATATGATTCAGAATCGATATGCTCCATTTAACCTGAATAGTCTTGTGATTGAATGTTACCAGAGTTACCCAAAATAAGACTGGGCCAGAATTGTGTAAATTGTTGTACCTTCCAAGTACAAGTACCATCTATCGTACAACTTTTCACAAGCTGAATAAAGGTTTTAAATTTTACATGTCTGCTTTCTTTCTTAAATTCTAAGCAAGTGATGTAAGGGAGGTTTGAAATGGCAGGAAATGACTTATCTTGCTGAATGAGGCCATACATAAACTGTACAGGGATCACAGTTAACTGTTTGATTTGCTGTCTTTCAGTCAAAGGAGTAACAACCACAAGAACTAATGCAAGTGAAGCGTGTAAATGCTTGGAAATTTGACTCAAGTCTATTCAGAGTGACTGCTACTTCAGTCCAGCAGGCAGCAGTTGAGAAAGTCACTAGTTTCATTCCTACAGACTAATATGTGCTTAGATAAATTTACAAAGTGATTCTCAAGGGTGGCAAAGCAGAAAGTTAATGAGAATATTACTTGAGGGTTTGACAGGGCCTCTTGAGTGGGAAGTAGCTGCATAATTATGTTGAGTAAATCATTATGTGCTGTAGTAAAAACCACAATTGGAAAAAAAAAAAAGGATTCGTTTCTTCACCAGCTTTGATGAAAATCTCTCAGAAATCCGTCGATTGTTATTGGATCTTAATCTACGTCATGGTCTCAAAACGTGAATCCTCGTGACAGCTCTCGAAACATGAAAAGGTGCGATATGTCCACGTGTCCACACGATGGAGCCCTTTCACCCAGTATGGAGGAGAACGACCAGCGTTTTTTGAGACTCCCAACGCAAAGCAACAGGCAGACGGTGATGATACACACATTCTCCCAATATAGTCAAGAGAGATCTACCATTAAAAGGACTATGGATCACCTGACCATGGCGGTTTATGATAGTGGCTGATGTTTATTTACCTGAGGTCAACTGTGGATGATAAGAGAACTTTGGTGGTATGTGACCTTCACCTGAAACCTTTGTTCTGCTGTCCTATCAGGTGAGTTCATTGTTGCGTTTAGTAATGTCATATTTTCTTAGCTGATATAGTTTATTTTCTGCCTACACAGTCAGGTTATTGGGCGTGCCCTGCTTTGTTCATAACAGGAGCCAGGTTGCAGCCATAGAAACGCCTCTGGTCCTCTGTTATCCTTAAACTGGTAATGGAAAGCGAAAGGCTGATGCTGCTTTGACCTCAACCCTCCATCCTCAACACACCCCACCCACCCTTCCAATGTATCACCAGGTTTAAGGTGCAGGTGTGTCTGTCTTTGCCTTCTTTTGTGATGGACGACTCGGAGGACGGCGAGGAGGAGTCCAAATTCCAGCTGCCTCGACCAGATCCAGTAGGCAGCTCCTTCTTACGCGAGGATGGGAGCAGTGGAAGAACCAATATGAAGAAATTGATGCCAGGAGGCGGGGCCGCGTCCATTGCGCGCAGAAACTCCAGCAACAATGAGCTGTGTCTCCTGCAAGACGAGGACTCCACACCTGTGCGCAGCAGCTGCAGCACAGCCCCGGCTCTGTTCAGCCAGAGGGATGCTGCCGGCGGCTCGGAGGCTGACCACACAGCCGGAGGGGACGCGGGCTTAGAGGGACTGACAGACACGGGAGCCATCGGAATGATATGCAACAAAAACGGAGACTGTAGAAGGGACCCGACCAGTTCAGGGAGCCTCTCCTCTCTCATCTCAAGGCAGGAAAAGCAGACAGATGGAGTAGCGGCATCTGAAGACGGCAAGACGGCGGGAATGGACGGCTCCATCACTTCAGCGGGGTCCCTGACTCAGGGGCCGGGGGCCGAGGTCAAAAGCGCGGCAGCGATGGAGAAAAAGGACTCCAGAGTTTCTTTCTCCAACGCCCCGACTAGTAAAGGACAGACTCCGAGTCAGCAGTCGAGGAACTCTGTTACATTTTCCAAAGCTGAGGACGGATCTCAGATAGTGCCAGATGATGCAGACTCCAGGGGGAATCAGACTTACATGCAGCGGCAGTTTAGTTCCATGCTTCAGCCCGGAGTTAACAAATTCTCCCTGCGCATGTTTGGAAGCCAGAAGGCGGTGGAGAAAGAACAAGAGCGCGTAAAGTCAGCGGGTAATTGGATTATCCACCCATACAGCGACTTCAGGTATGGGTTCAGTAGAGTTAGGCTTATGAACCACGCACACTATGGAAATCAAACTTTATGTGAGAAAAAAATCATTTAGAAAAAGGAAAATTATTACCTATATTTTTGAAGCCCAGCCCCCCCCCCCGGAGACACTTTAGCTTTAGATGAAAATGGAAGATGGATGCATATAAAAAAAATCAAATGGCCAAATAGGAAGTATGTTTAGAAGATTTAAATAAACATTTGTGTGGTATCTATTTACTGATGCTGAAGTTGCACCTGCATTGAAGACCTTCAGGTTAAAGTAGTGCATTTTATTACTTTTGCATAAATGTGAAAATACTGGGATGAATGCTGCACAGAATTGTCATTTGTCAAAATAAGACGTCCTCCAAAAGCTCTGATGGATAAGTTTCATCTTTGGGAAGAAGCTGACGGAGGAAAAGTTGTGTCATTGATCAGCCTCAGCACCCAGGACAGCTCCTTCCATTATCTGACGTGTGAAACAGCAGCAAGCTGAGACCAACCAGTTCTTTGAGCTCATAATTTGCTATCAGTATATTATTTCATGACATATTGATTAATGGTTACGCGTAGAAGTATGTGAAGAAATATTCCAAATTAAAGCTGAAACATAAAAGGGTGGAAGTTGTGACTCAGCAAACCAGTTTCCTCCCTTGCTTTTTCAGGCTGAACAGAGAGTTGAATCAGCCTTCAATCTATAGAGCTGCAACTGAGGAAGAGTTCTATAATTGAACGATGGGCAAATGTGAAACGTTTCTTGATTAATCATTTTATATGTACTTATAAAATGTCAGGAGCAGGAAACACTTCTCAAACTGGAAAAGCTGAATTTTTTATGAATGTCATTTTGGCTTCAGCTGTGCTAACTGATCGATTGGTCAGTTAATCGATCACCCTGTCCAGCTCTAAAAGTAAAGGTGTGTCCATTAAAATTCAGGACTACGGCTGGATCTGATGGTGCAACGGAACCTTGTGAGAAAACCGTAAATAACCGTCAGTCAGATACAGAATCCATAACTGATTTGCCCCAATAGTCTGTCCATCTGTTTTGTCCTTGATTTGACCTTGTGTTGAGTTTGGAGTTATAGATGACTTCACCAGGAGGTGATACGCTGGAGTGTCACGAACGATTGGCCATGTGTGTGCAGGGATGTCCCTGTGTGTGTGTGTGTGTGTGTGTGTGTGTGTGTGTGTGTGTGTGTGTGTGTGTGTGTGTGTGTGTGTGTGTGTGTGTGTGTGTGTGTGTGTGTGTGTGTGTGTGTGTGTGTGTGTGTAGACTCTAGTGATAAAACTGAAGTGGCTCAGATTTAGCAGTTCTTCAGATTTAGAAGATTTCCCTCATATGTCACAGGAATTCAACATATTCTGTGTGTGTGTGTGTGTGTGTGTGTGTGTGTGTGTGTGTGTGTGTGTGTGTGTGTGTGTGTGTGTGCCGCCCCCCCCCCCCCCGGGGCTTTAACCTGGCAGGTTCTACTGGGACTTCACCATGCTGATGTTCATGGTGGGAAACCTAATCATCATCCCCGTGGGCATCACCTTCTTTAAGGATGAGACCACCACACCCTGGATCATCTTCAACGTGGTTTCTGACACCTTCTTCCTCATGGACCTGGTGCTGAACTTCAGGACTGGCATCGTGTTTGAGGACAACACTGAGATCATCCTCGATCCTGACAAGATTAAGAAGAAGTACCTGAAGACCTGGTTTGTGGTGGACTTTGTTTCCTCCATACCTGTGGATTATATCTTCCTCATCGTAGAGAAAGGGATTGACTCAGAGGTGTACAAGACAGCCCGGGCGCTCCGTATCGTCCGCTTCACTAAGATCCTCAGTCTGCTGCGACTTCTGAGACTGTCCAGACTCATCCGTTACATCCACCAATGGGAAGAGGTACGCTGAGGTTCAATATTAAGGAGTGACGGGGCAAAGAAAAATGCAATACTTAAGCGGTGACATTTTTTTTTAATGCCAATTGAAGCCATCATTGCAGCTGTTACAGACACATTTTGTAAAATGATGTCAAAATAAATTCAGAAATTGATTTACTTAGTAACAGCAAAAGGAGACAACATCTACATTTGTAAACACTGAAAATAAAATTGTTAAACGTAATAACCACCTGTAAACACAGACATACAGAAAAAATATAAACATTTCGAAAAAAAAAATCTATCATGGGTATATTTAATCTGTTAAAATCATATTGTATTTTTGTGAAGACGAGGCTATCCTCTAATTTTTTCAAATGATAAATTGAATTCAAACAACAAAGGTTCTTTTTTTCATTTAAAAGATATTAAATCTATAAGGACAAATTCTGCAACCTCAGTATTTTGCAGAGATAGGATACAGATAAGGCTGATATCCCTGCAAAGGTCTGGCTTAGGGTGAGGTTTTTCCCATTAGAGGGAAGTATTTTATGTTTATCATAAAAAATGTTCCCAGATCTTTTTATATTCCTAAATATTGATATTATTTGCCTCACAAATCCAGTGTCGGTTGGGTTGTGCGATTGTTCACATTAACACCATGATGCTTCTCAGGTTGCCTCGATGACGGCGGAGGGATCTCCTGTGAAGGAATGAGCAAATCCCAAGAAAGCTTTCATAAATGTTCATCATGTTCTTGCTGAGTTTCAGGTTTTCTTCCCTCAGCAGCAAAGCCTTCAAAGTTGAATCGATCATCACGGTTGTTTCATTACAGATGGAAGCTGCAGCTTAGACATGGTGACAAAAAAAAAAAAAAGCCAAATAGTCCAACTTTCTAAATAATTAACACAAAATATTGGCTTCCAGCGTTTTATGTTAGTAATTCTGTTTGTCTGTCAAAACAATCCTCCGCTGTATAATTACTTCCTGACTTGAAAAGAGTAAGGTTTTTCCGTGTTATGACATTTAGCCTGTAATCTGTGATGATGGAGTTATGAAATCATGAAAAAAATTATTTCTGTATTTTTCATCAGTTGGGAAGGGGGGGGGGTTTCCAGAGGATGTTGACAGTCTCTTTCTTCTCATGAGAATAACTACCTTTTTTTAATTTGTCTAAATGTTTCAAAGTGGCTTTTGAAGCAGTCAGTGCATCTTTTACATATCCACCAAAGATTTTTGGTGACCTGGCAGATGCAATATTAATAATTTTTTTAGTAAATGCTGCATAAACACAAGTATGAGTGAATAAACACAGGATGGCCCTAAAATCCTGTAAGGATCAAATGTTCCCTCATTCTGAAAATAGCAGCTGCTCTACTGATTTCACAGCTTGACAAATATCCTCAATTCTGTTTCAAACATTCACAACCGAATGTTCTTTGACTCCCCCCCCCCCACCCCGGATCAGTCCAGCTGAGCTCGGCACTGTTCAGCCCCAAACCAAACGTGGCTGACTGTGTTTCCCCTCAGCTCAGCTCAGCTCAGCTCAGCTCCGGGTTTCATAAAAGATCACGTTTGAGTGTTTTGCTCAACTGCAGGTCAACCGGGAAGAGAACATTAGATGACCACTGGTACTCTTTATTTAAAAACACTCAGCAGGGTAGGGTTGTGTTTTTGACGTGGTCTCTGAAGCAGCCTAGTCTAGGATGAATGTGTGTGTGTGTGTGTGTGTGTGTGTTTGCTGAAGCAGACGTAAGCCTTGACTATAATAATCAGAGGGATCTTCCAAGGCAGGCAGCTCTTACTGGGAAGAATTTTAAGATGTGATTTTTTTTAACCAGATTAGTCATGATTCAGGGGTTAAAATCAGTATGGTGTTGTGATATATTGCTTTTTTTAGTCTGATTTTTTGAAAAATGTTAAACATCACAGTGTGCCATCTCATGCATTTAGGAAGTTGTGTTTTTATGCAACCAGAACAGTGGAATTGGATGTCAGTAGTTAACTTCATAGAACTATAATTTGTACAGCCTGAGAAAAAAACCCCATATTATTAATCTACTTTCTGGATTCTAGTGGTATACAAATACTAACCCATGGAGCTGGTGACAGTGTGACAGCGTGAGACTTTTCAAGTGAGCTTATTCAAATTCGTAGGTGGGGAGGTAAAAAAATATGCAATTCTAATTGCTAGTCATCGTAAAATGTAATAGTGCAAAATCATTTATCAATATTTTCCCAATTGATTCCTCTGATGTCAGTTAGGATGTCAGTGGGGCGCCATGGGGATTTGTTTCACTACTTTTCTTGACATGCTTTTACCCAAACCATCTGGAACACCCTTTTTTAATGTGTGGCAGAGAGAAGTAGAAAGAAGTCTATCTGTGTTTTGTGGGTCTTGGTAATGTGCCTTGACCCAGATTGTGGTCTGACAGTGACACATGGCCAGGTGCTGTTCTGGTGTCGGGGGAACATTAGTCCTGAAGCCTCATTAATCATGATGGGAATGTCTCATAATCACAGGGCATGGCCTCATGGTGTGTGTGCCCCCCACCCCCCCACCCCCCTTACCCAAATGAGCTAAGGCAATTAGCCATTATTGGAAAAAGTCTATGAAAGCAAAGAAAGTAGTATCTTTGTATTGAGTTGGGGGGTGGGTGGGGGTAAATTCCATCAATTAGAAACACGCGGCTGAAGTTCTACTAGATTTTCTACTAGATTTCATTAGAATGAAAATTTGAAACTTTTTAAAGTACATGCAAGGTGGCATCAAATACATTTACAGGGCTTGATAATTTTATAAATATTGATACAAACCAGAGAAGACCCAGAGGTACGTGAGCTCATTCACATTACTAAGTTAAGAATGTGGGCTGGTTGGCCGTCTTCTGTTGCACCTACAATTAACTAGAACGTTTGATATTTGGTTTCCGGAGGAGAGAAGTTTTTATGTTCAATTGAGCTGCAAGTTTTATTGCAGGCATTTTCTAAGGTAAGCCCTAGAATGTCCCGACTTGGCTGTCTCCAAAGTGTCCATTGTACAGCTGTGCATTTGTTTGTGTCATGTCTGCGTGCACCCCCCCCCCACACACACACACAGTATCTGGCCTAGTTCACATGTAGGGCGCTTCTTTTCTCTCGTCTCAAGAGAGAAATGAGCATTTGTTTTTCATGTATGAGAAACTGTCAACTTCACCCATAAAGCAGGGCTTTCTAATATGCATTATCTATCCATCAATACATATACACACACACACACACACACAAACACACACTACATATGCAGTTATACATATACTGTATCTGGTCTACTTCCCTTCTAGGACAATCCTCTGTCCCCAGTGGGAAACAGTCTTTGCTTACAGTTTAGTCCAGCCTCCAGTTGGTCCTGCTAAGCAAGTATTACACACCAGTGCACACACATGCATGTAAATCCTTCGTATTCGGACACACACACTGCAGTAGCGAAGTCTGGCCGATCGCCAGCAAAACCACAGTGAGTGATATTTACAAGGCTGTGACCACAACACCAGCTCCATATAAATGATCTCTCTCACCTGAGGGGAGTAAATGTAAGAAACAGCTGAGAGGCCTGGGTTGATCAAAGCTCCATCAGTGTCTGATGATGGTTTGATCAAGAGTCCAGACCACAGACACCTGGTTATAATGTCGAACCCAACCTGACACAATGATCTACTGAGTCAGAGGAGAGAGTGTGTCGACATCGCTGTTTTATAATACTGCTTTAAAGTAATATTCAGTGTTTGAGCTACATTCACATCAATGGGAAAGAAACAGATATGCTTATCTTTAAACTTTACTTCACTGCAGCTCTTCCTCTAATCATTTCCACTGATCAATACTTTTATATCAAGGATAGGTCAAATGACTACCTGCAGTGTGTTAGGTGGTTGCTTCCTGCATTATAATGTTCTTTTAAGTTCCATAAAGCATCTTAATGTGCTTTAGCTAGCTGGTTGTTTTGGATTTCTGGTTCTTAATGCTCACTCTCACTGTTCTCGTCAGCACCATATCCAAACAGCACAGTGCAGCTCACTCACTGTTTGACCTGGATAGCACCAAATAGCACTCTAACAAAGTGAGCAACTCACTAATAAAACTGAGCAGACAAAGTAGGAGGAAATATGTTAATCAAAATTCATTACTTAATGTTATGACTACTGCCACCACGGCTGCTGGTGCTGCTACTACATATAACCCACTGAGGTGATTTCACATCCTGTTGTTTAGTGATATACGTAGACGGCTAACCTTGTTCATCTTCCTCAGATGGGGTGTGCTCTAATGCTTTTCTCTCAGATGCTACATCTGAATATGTCATTTTTGTAAAAAGAATGTCAATGATATTTTCTTTATTTACTTTTGGGGCTCTTGGAGATTTGGGTCACACTGTAAGAGGTGCGTGGAGTCACTTAACATTTCTCTAAGTTGAAATCACGTCCCCATGTTCTTCACATGTTTTTGGAGATGATTGCAGTCCATGTTCCCTTGAAGTTTTGCACATGTTTCTAGACTAAGTTATCTTTATAGATAACATTTTTAATAATAAATTTCTCCTGCGATATTAGCTACTAGTTAATGGTTAAAAAGAACAATTAAAAACTGGACACGCTTAATTTTTTGTAGGCACAAATGTGAGCGTGAATGTTTGTTTGCCCTGTGATTAGTTGGCGACTCATCCAGAGTGCACCCTGCCTATCGCCCATAGCCAGCTGGGATGAGCTCCACCATAACCTGTGACCCGTATTTGAAATAAGTGGCTGAAGGCGAGACAATTACGATTGTCTCATCTTCAAGAAGTTAAATTAATTAATTTTGTGGAGTTCATAATGACTTCCTGCTGGCAACGTGGAGTTTTATTTTGTGGTTATTAATCAAAGTCGAAATGAAAATACATCCATCATGACAGATGAAATAAAACAATCTCACAAAAATAAAAATAAAAAGGACAATCTGGACCCACGCTTTGCTAGGATGTGCACCAAAATGCAATGGCGACTATTCTGACCTATCTTCACATCAAGTTTCACTGAAACTCATCCAGTAGTTTTTATGTAATTCTGCTTTTACACCAAAAATGAACGTAGAAAAATAGCCTCCTTAGCAGAGAGCGATACAAACTGAGTCAGGATCTGTACTGGTAAAAATGCTGCTAGGTAATCAGTCTGATAGAATATTCTTGATGCCATATATCAAAAGTTACGCTTCTTTCAGTTACATGCACTATGGATGAATGCATCTAACAGCTTCAAAAGTTACCGCTGTCTATTGTGTCTAAGTGATTTTTTTTATTCCTCTCTCATGCTTTTCCTCCTCTTCCCATTTACAACCCTCTCTCCACCCCATCTCTTCTCTTCCTGACAGATCTTCCATATGACCTATGACCTCGCCAGCGCTGTGATGCGAATATTCAACCTGATTGGTATGATGTTGTTGCTGTGTCACTGGGATGGCTGCCTCCAGTTCCTGGTTCCCATGCTGCAGGACTTTCCATCTGACTGCTGGGTCTCACTCAACAAGATGGTGGTAAGGAACGTGTTTTGAAAATGTGTGTTTGTTGGCAAATGTTAAAGGTATTCAATTGCAAACATGCTCAATGGAATAAATTATGCAAAAGCAGGACTTATATGGCATTCCCGATTGGCAAAAAAAAAGGTATTATTTGCCCAGTAGTGGACACATGCTCGAGGAGAAACCAGTTCCAATTCATACAAGACCATCATGTGGTTTGTTTTTTGTCTGTCGTTCTGTTTTTGTGTCTGTCCTGTTTATTTCTCCTCTCAGATGTCCTCCCTCCATTCTAGCTGGCAGGTAGCTTCTGGCCATCTGCTGGTGGACGGATTATTAGGAGAGGTTTTCTCCTGGCATGAAAGAACAAACTCTCTGAATAGCAAGTGGTGCAACACTCAAGCTGTACGAAGATCAATTATATAACCGGGCAATTAATGAATAATCATTGAGAGAAGAATAAGCATTTCTAACTTAAACTACGTGGAATTTTGGCAAACAAGAGCATCATTCTTTTAGATTCCTGGATGGTAAACCTTTTCTTTATGGTTCATCTTAGATCAGCACTTTTCAACAAATAATTAGCATTTTTAATGGAAGTGGGAATGAATTCAAGGCTGATCTATTGGATTGTAAGTTTTAGAATATTCAGGATACCTAGTCAAAAGTTGATGTTCAATGTGATTCACATCTTTTCGGACATTTTGAGGAGCAACTTAAAAAATGATGTTGTTTTTTCAACTGCACCTGCATTTAATGCACCAGTCAGATGTTGATCAAGATGATCTACTGTTAAGTGATTTCAAAACTTCCGCTGTCAACAATGCAAATAACCACAAATAATCACTCAGATATTTCAAAATCTAACACAATGTGTGATTGGCTCTCTGCCGCAGCACCAATAACCCAGTCAAACCAAACAGCCAGTCTTTGTTCGATTGTTGCGTATATGGAGTCGATGACTTAGAAATTTTTCAAAATGTAGTCATGTAAAATGATCAGGGTGGTTAGGTGACATTTTTCATGACTGACTCCTTCCATTTACATGGTTTGCATCAGATAAAGTAATCATTGGTTATGGTATCACTCTAATGGTCCTTCTGTTTGTACGGCACCATTTTCTTTTTCCTTTTCTGGGTATCAATACCCAGCTAATTTTAACAGAGGGCATCCTTTTAAGATCCACCAAAGACAAACAATTATCTTTCTGACAAACTCCTAGATGCAGCACTTCAAATACATAATAAATTACAAATTAAAAATCTTCTTAATCACAGGAAGAAAACACAAAAACATGGAGACTCAGCCTGTGTCTGACTAATTATTGTATGTCAGAGATAAAACACTAAAGGTGGTGACTGACAGCACCAGAGGCACAGAGAAATGGGGTCATACTAGCAGAGAACGTGATTTGCATACACCTGTGTGTGTCAGACTAATGGTAGGAGTGAGACTTATGGAGGTTTGCTGTAGCATCAGACTCAGAGCCAGCTCAAGCTATTTCTTGGAGGGAACATCCCATAGTCGTTTTGTCTGTGTTCAGCAGACTGGATCATCACCTCCTTGTGCTTTTGTCAGAGGAGACTTTTTCCTGAGCTGCCGTCTTTGCTGCTGCTGCTAAGAAATGTTTCATAGGCTGAGAATAAACTTTCTAATTTTGGCACAAAGATTTGTGACACTTGAAACGACTCCTTCTGAAAATACACTGCGCCGTGACTTGCATGTGTAAGATTGTGTGTTTGTCTGTGTGTGTGTGTGTGTGTGTGTGTGTGTGTATTAGTATGTGTGATCTCCAGGAACAAATGGATCTCACACCCGCTGACCCTAGGGGAACACCAGTGTTGCTTTTTCTGTTGTTCCATCTTTCATTTCTTGTTCCGTTCCTGACCATCTTCCTCTCTATCCACACACACAGATGTTGCTGGCCTTCAGTTGTTTCCATCCAATCGTCTTACCTATTCAATCATACATACTCCCCTGACATCTAGGGCTGTTTTGTCAGTGGAAATATTTCTTTACCTTTCAAGATTTAAAATCTTCGATCTGAATACATGAGATTAATTTCTTACTTTTAAAAATCATTTAAAGGTTTTGCATCTAGCCTACTTGTCTCTTGGTTGGAACCAATTTTTATGAAGATTCCCCGACGTAAAGACATCTTGCAGTGGGAGAACAGTTAACACAAAGGGCATGAATACAGAGAAAATGTGTCATTGTCGTAGCTGTCGTCACTGAACTCTTCCTTCTTCCTTCTGCTCCTCCTGCTGTGTTGAAATTCTCTGTGTTGTTTTTTTTTGGCTGTGTGTCATTTTTCGAGCAAGACGCCACTATGCCAGTGTGCACCCAAGTGGGCGTGGCCTCTCAGAATAAACAACTTCATAGATCATCTTAGTGTGGATGAGAGATGCGGTGTTAAATGATCCTATGCAGGTCATCTACTGCGCTCCACTCTGCTCTTCTCTTTCTCTCATCCAGGCACAAGCCAATAGAAAAGAAGAACAGACGTGATGTGATGCTCCAAAGGCACTCATATTCACTACAATACTTTCTTCTATGTGTGTGTTGTCTTACATATCAATACATAAATAAATGATAACCATTACAGTCTCCTTCATCTCTGTAATACATTCAGCGCTGCTTCACAACGCTTGAAAACAATACATTTTTCATTTAAAAGATTTTCATGCAGCATGCAGTGTTGTTCATTATAAGCTTCATAATAAGGCTCATTTGGCACAATGATCACCTAAGATCGAGTTATCACTGCTGTAATTTAGGAGGCTCCCAGTTACATGGATGGCAGGTAGTTTCATCCCATCTGCATCATCCTGATTGGTTGTGGGATCAGCAGCATCAGAATAAAGCCTCTTTTTTTCCTCTCAGCCTCAGATTCAGATTCTATGTTCAATACATACGTTGCTGAGAGGTATTTTACTGCAGAGGAAGAGTTGTTGTCATTATAACACCCCACTGAATTGTGTGGCTTTATTATGTATGCATACTCATGCACAGATGCACTTCAAGAAGCCCTCCCACTTTGAAACTTAATAAGGATACCCTCCATTCATTCAATTACTGAAGAGGCCTGACTGACAGGCAGGCCTGTCAGAGTGCGTAAGAATAATGGACAGTTATTGAGATCTGTGTGTGGAGGTGTTGGTGTGTATGAGAGTGAGTGACAGTTGTCTGTTGAGACATTCAGGCAAATACAGTACTTGTACAGGCAGTCTCAGTCACACAATGTAACATGAAAACCAGTGACACCATGTTGCATCTGTATATAAGGACTGAAACACTGAGGACACTGATCATTATTGTTCTGATGACTAATTTGTTTTTGCTTTGCTTTTTTTTTTTTTTTTAAAATATTTTTTGTTTCATTCTGTTTCGTTTCGTTTCGTTTCATTTCTCTAGTCGCTAATTTCAAAAGTGCTGCACAGCCAAGATAAAGTTACAGTCTTTGTGGGGCAAATTTCCCCTATGAGACCAATTCCAATTTAAGAATAAAAGTCGTTTTCAGCTTTGCCGTGTTATTCTGAAGCCAGAATAATTAACAGCACGTAGTATTAATAGTTAAGTATAAATCAGATTTTAACAAGTATTAGTGTAAATCTATGCGTGCCGGTCTCTGGCAGCTGCACAGACACACATTTCTTAACCTTTATGTAGTCATGCACCTTTTCATTGCTTGAAAACTCTGAAGGTATCACAATCTGAAACACCAGATACATAAAAGGAATAGAGTGGAGGGCTTAGGGGTAAAGGTGACTTACTAACAGTGGGAAACCTGAACCCAGGAAAACGCAGACAACCATTCTATTCTGGTAGTGACTGATGGCAGGCAGACTGGTAGCTCCCAAACCCAAATCGGTGCTGCTGAAAACATTCCAACACTGAGATGCAAAACCTGTCCTGGATCTCTGTCACCGGCTCCTGGGGCACATTTTAAAACTCTGTGCATTTTACAAGAATGCATTGTAAAGCATCTGTATTTGCATTATATTATTATTTGTAATTATATACACACAAAATCAGTTGTTACAGTTTCGACAGCATAATGTAGCATATTACTGCTTACTGTCTATATATAAATCTACAGTATGTGTTCTGTATGGGAGGATAATTAAAGAGCAAAAGCGTCAGACTGCTAAAAAAAATAGTAAACGAACTGTTCTCAGTGAGCTTTCTGACTGACCAATCAAAGTGTTTTACATCATTAAAATGGTGACTTATATCACTTGGCCAATGTTCCACTGGCTACAGCTCACAGTGGATTTCTGGCATACATGCTTTAACTATATCTTATTTCTCCCAGATTACACTTGTGTTTACAGCAGGTCTCAATGACATTAACACAGAGAAATACTGCTCGGATTTACAGTCTAGTTTTACAGTGGAGCAGAGAAACGTCTTTCCCCGACACATTTGCACACATCATCAGCAGCAGCAGCAGCATTCCTATTTGTGTTAACTGAAGTGAATGAAATATTCTACATCTTTGCTGGCTAGTGGCAGATGATTTGTTTTTTAAGGTTGCTCACAGCTATTGGTTTGACAGCCTCATACCACACATCAGGCACGTTGGGGGGGGGGGGTGATGGATTCCCAGTAAAGATGAAACAATGCAACAAGTAGCTGTCTTCTTGCTGTCTTTGCTTTATCTTGCCGGGGGCGCCTACTACCCTCTCTGCTCAGATACCACTGAATGCTGTTGATAGCTCACGTTCAATTCTTTTTTTACTCTACAGTCTTTCTTTTCAGAAGCTGTTGCTGTTTTTCTGTGTTGCACAAGCAACACTTTTGTAATGAATTGTGCCTTAGTGAAAGTGTAATCCATTTGTAGTTCACTATGTACGTTAACGTGATAATGTCAATCTTACTGATATCACGGTACTGAATGTGTCAGGTGGTAGAGGGCCAGAACACGTTTCTGATCTGCTACCCAGTTATGAATGTCCAGACATCTCTGGTCATATTGTGCTGATCTGCTGTCTGTCCAGAGAGTCACACCCAAAAATGGACATTTATTCTTTGCACAACACATCTGGAAAACCTCAATGCTGCTCCAACTCTCAGTTCAATTGAATCAGGGCTTCAGAAGTTTTATTTTATTAAATTAAAATATGTACTGCAAATTTGGACTGTTAAATGTGACTTGTCCTCCTTAACTGTTTTAATGTCTTATACTATAGTATTATGATCATCAGTCTTTTTGCATCTTTTTTATGTTTTTTGTTGCTTCTTTTGCGACATGTCATAACTTTTTTTCCAGAAATGCAAACTGGCTCTTTGTTGAGCAGCGCATTCTACACACACTATTAATGTAATTCAATAATAATAATTCAATAATCTGTTATTCCGATGTGAAGTGTAAATACTTCATTAAAATTTTCCACTGTTTCCACCCCATTCTTGATATTTTATTTTCATCTATTTATTCAGAAGCTCCCTATACAGATTAGATGTCACCTTTAGTACATATTAAATTAATATATAAATAGTTGTGGTGGGATTTGTCTCAGATGTGGGCTTCTAGGGCATAAATGAAAATCGACAAAAAAAATTCCCCTAAAACTTTGAGAATCACACATGTATGAGAGACAAATATTTTCACGAGTTAATTTTTGTCCTTTATTTATTTATTATATTTTAGAAATGTGTTGTTGTTTTTTACAGAAATACAATTAACAAGAATTGCATAGAACATGAACTATTTATTTATTAACTTTTTTCTAACTTGAAAATGAAAATCTGTGACTGAGCGGATTCTCCCTCCACCTCAACCAAATAGCACTTTCCTTTCAACTGCTTTAAATAACCATTCAATGATGTATAGATAAAGCGAATGCTGATTCTCCACTGGAAAAACACAATCTAGTGAGTTTTCGCATGTTGTAAGCAAATCATTTCACGTAACCCATTGTATTATGTGGTAATTGTTTCTTGGGTGTAGGATGTTGGACGGCTTTCTCTGAAACAAATACCAAATGAAATGAATAAACTCAAAGGCAATAACAGCAGCTTATTATACAGAAAGCGTTATGATCCACTGAGTCACAACCTTTTCCATTCAAATCCAAACACTTGATCCATTTCCCATCTGATGATGCCAAAGATAAACAGGAGTTTGTCAGACGTCCAAGTTGCCTTTTCAGAATGACGACGTTCTTCCGTTTCCTCAAAATTCTCATTTGTCCACTGCATCAACACAAACCTGCAAACCTGAAGGCACCACACAGAGCTAAGTTGGAAAACCAGGAACTTGAAACATTCTGCTGGTAAATTCAGAGATAATACTGGACAAGACTGCATTTAATTCTGAGAAATTTAAATGTGTGTTGTTACATTTATCCTGACCAAAGCATGAAGTCTGCATTGGATATACAATAGGTTGTGTCTGTGTGGGTTAGTTATGCACTGTAGCAGATGGTTGACTACTGAATAACTATTTCCAGACGCCTGCAGTAATAGAGTCAGATTTTACACAGGATGCAGCGCATTACAGGTTCCTCAAAAGCTGTTGACGATAGAAGGATGCACTAATCATGAATTGATTCTTACACATCTCCCCCTAAAACATTAGCTAATTTTGTGGGTGGAGTTTTCAGTGTTTGTATTCTATACATAGCAACAAAGAACATTCATCGTCAAGCTTCAAATCACGTTCGGTTCTACATAATGAAAATAAGCACAGATATAAGTAATGAGCGATGCTAACAGCATGTTTCATTGCAGTTTACATATTAAAATCCTTCATATCAGCTCTTTGACTCACACACACACACACACACACACACACACACACACACACACACACACACACACACACACACACACACACACACACACACACACTACACATCAAAGAGAGTCTGAAAATCAGACAAGCCAGTAAACCCAGATGGATGTGCCATCATGCACGTACACTCACTATGCTACACTTGCTCCATCATGTCTCATAGATAATCCTGTACTCCCTTTGTGTTCCACCCTAAGTTCATTATATTCAATCTGCTATCATCACCAGTGCTCAGAGAAGACTGACGGCAAATAACATTAACACAGAAGCTAATTTCATTTGTTCCGTCCGCCTCCACCCTTCTAGATCCCCTCTATTTCTCTGTAGCATTAACTTATCATGTTATTATGAAAACTGCAATTTCCAATAGTAAGAGACAGCTGTACGGTGTGTCAGTTTTGATAAGCTACTATTTAAAAACGTACTATAGATACAGCTGGCGGGTGTGTGTTCCATGTCTATAAGGATTTACTGCTCAGACAGTCACATTTAAATGAACACTTTGGATAACTTTTGGGAAAATATGCAGGTTAGCTTTCTTTCTCAGCATCGCATTAAATTACATCACAGTAAATCAGACAGTGAGGAGACCCCACACAGCCAAAAAACAATCAGGTCTGTATGTAATGGTATGTTTGGTATGTAATGGCTTGGTGTTCACCTCACAAAAATACTCTATATATATTAATGTGTGTGCATTAGACAGAAGTAATAAGTTCGAGATATGCAAGCATGTTTCAGAAGGTGTGTCTGTCTGTGCTCGGGCTCTCATCTTGCTGTTTATCCATCAGCAATGTGATTGGCGTACTGATGGCTGTCTGGAGGGATTGAACTCCAGGTCTGCTCACCACCTGCAGCAGTGGAGAACAGGCTCAGACTGAGGCAATGCAAATTTTCTGTCAGGGTTTGCAGAAAAAAATTGCTTATTATAATGGGCTTTGAGGCTACGGATGACAGTGATGTAGGAGATGCGGTTACAAGGCTACACTAAAAACAACTAAACTGGGGATATGATGAGGGCATTTTTAACCTTAAAGCTTCAAACTGTTTTCGTGGGTTTCTCTCTCTTCTGTCAAAAAAATTCAATGTGTAGTTTATGTCGTCAAAGTATTCGGTTCAAAATGTTAAACATTGAACCAGGCTGGAAAAAACTTGTTGAAAATCTTTTTCTTTGCATGTTCATCCATTCACCTTCCTTAAACACTTGTTTAGTTCCGTACCGGAACTCTTTTAGCTCCTCGAATAACAAAAAAGAAAAAAAGAAAAAGAGAAAGAAACCAACTTTGAATTACAAATGAAATGGAAATTCCCATGGAAATATACAAATCAGATAGGCTTCCAACTAGTCAATCAGAGACTGAAGATACACTTGTGTCTGTGAAGGACAGAAGGAGCTGGAGAGGAAACTCCTCACGGTGTGTGAACCACAGCTGTTTCAGGGTGAGATGTTCAGCTGTGCCTGTGGAGGGCTTTTCTTAATGAGAAGAATTAGGGTTGACGGAGTATGCGAGTATCAATCAAGAGCAGACTGGAGCACGCAGATGTACAGGTTCCTCATTAACCCTCGCTTTTTCCTCTCCTCCTGCCTGGTGCTCCATGATGATGAGACTCTCCAGCAAACCAGAAACATTTGTTAAAAAACAGAGAGACATACTCTGCACCAGAATGCGTCTCGCTCTGGAGCTGTCTTGTTCTAAAATTCACACTATCATAACATCTGTCACATTCATACAAAACTGTCTCTAATGATCCATGGCAGAGATAAGTATGGGTCAACAGACTGATATAAAACAAGATATTTTAGGTGGACAGAATGACCGCGGTCCTCCTTTTTCTTCCATCTGCTTTATCGTCCATATTCTATTTCCTCACACTACCTCCTTTACCTCTCTTTGCAGAATGACTCCTGGAGTGAGCTCTACTCCTTTGCACTCTTTAAGGCAATGAGCCACATGCTGTGCATTGGATATGGAAGACAAGCACCAGAGAGCATGTCAGACATCTGGCTGACCATGCTCAGTATGATCGTTGGAGCCACCTGCTATGCCATGTTCATCGGTCATGCAACAGCGCTAATCCAATCCCTGGACTCATCCAGGCGGCAGTACCAAGAAAAAGTAAGGAACTGACTGGTTTAGGTGTGTTGATTTATTTCATGTTTGCCTTCATGTTTTAAAGCACAAATTAAATTTGTGATGGTGTCTTTGGTCAATTATTCTAGTTATTTAACAGATTAATTCATCAACTTTGGGAAACATGCTTAATATCTTTCTTTCTAAGAGTTGGATGAGAAACTCCATATCACTATCTTGTGTTTATGGTGGCTAAATGCTGGAAGTAAATATGTTAGTTTAGTGTACAGACTGGATGCATAAAGAAACATACAGCTTGGTTTTATCTATACTTAAAAAAAATTAAAAATGTCTCCTGGTCAATCCAGTCTTAATGCTGAGCAAAATGCAATCTGATCCTGGTCATGCATGGACCAGATCATGGTATCACAGTTCTCATATGACCCTAATAGTAAATATTATCACTCTCAAATTATTCTTTCTATGAATCCAGCAGCAACTTTTTTTTTTTTTTTCAAAAGCAATGTGCTGGTCATCTCTAATAATCCACAGGCCATGCTGGAAACAGTTGTCATTGGAACTACCTTCTAGTGAAATAATAATCCCTATAAAACCTGTGGACTGTTTGTTCTGTGGATTATCCTGTCACTGGGGAACATTTCCCAGATTGAGATATAGCTGTTGATATTTTTTTTTAATTTGCTTTCTCAGTAGTGTGAGCACTGTTACTCAGGATCTCAGAAGCTAAGAGAATTATAACAGAACCATCATGTCTAGATTCCACCATATGCTTGTACAAATTGGGTGAACAAACCCAAAGAACTAAAATGATCGAATGCAATAGTGGAGAAAGTGAATTGGTGCTACCTTTCTATCTATCTTTAGATCACTGATTAAATCAGGAGGACTGCTGCATGATTACCTTACTTTAACCCATGTGTCCCCAGTCTCCCGTCTGAGGAGACTCTGTGGGGGAGGGGGGAAGTCATTTGAAGTGATCATGCTTTATGACAATGTGAATACAGTTATCACATTTGATATGAACAGAGGGGGTTTGCCTATGTGATTACAACTCCATCAATATTAAAAAAAGAAAAAGAAATTACAGGCAATTTGTGACTGAGTCGCCTTACAGGTAGTCTATAGTCTTCAATGCTGGCTCTAACTTTCCATTTGTCTGCAGTCTCAATGTTTGCAATCGTCCCCAGGCACATAAATACATTGTGTGTTCGTTCTCTGCTCAGAAGTTGGCAGACATGCGGACAAAAGAAGGACTGCAAATGACACATCGACAGGAAAGCCACATGAGATCCAACATCATTTAAATGCTTGTAATTATTCTGTGTAATTCCTGTGATAAACCCACCCTTACATGAACTAGTGTTGTTTATTACATGAACTGCACTGCAAGCCTAACAGCCATTGCTCTTCAATGAGCAGCTTCAGGTCTGCACTGTCCTGCAGACTCACTAATTCAGCTCCGTTTTATGAATCCACATCTCAAAATACACTCAGCAATTTGTTTGATCTCGCTAACATTTGACCTTGTGTTGTTACTGCATGCATCTTTCCGAGTAATTTTATTTTCCAAAGTTATTTTCCTTTTGATCATGTTTTCTATGTTTATGGCTTTTTTTGGGTTTTATGCTTCATTATTTTTCTTTTATTATTTCATTCTTGCCTTTATGCTTTCATGTAATGAAGTTTATAAACTTGGAAACGAGTTTTGATCTACACAAAAGTTGTTTTTTTTCATTATTACTTCAAAATAGTTGGTAACAGTGTGTATCATTAGTTTGGCTCTTGCTTGTCTACTAATTATCAGGCACATAATAAAAAGGTTTAAAGTCCAACAAGATTAGAAGAGTGTTTGGAATTTTAATACATTGTGTCCATTTATTACTCATTTCTCCTCATAACTCCTTAAAAACCATTATGGATAGGTATCTTGTAGTTCATTAGTTCACCATTGCAAGACAATCCCTTTTCTGACTTTTTTGTTAACCATTTCTCTTCATACTTCATTCAGCAATAAATATGCTGAGTAACTGTGCTAGGAAAAGGCCAGGAGTCTAAAGTTCATCCCTTGCAGTGAGCACAGGGACTAATGAAAAGTTGTAAGAGAAAGGAGACATGAACTGCTGAGTCTATGCTGGAGTCTGTTCTTGTCAGTTATGAATAACTAACATCTGCAGCATCTTACATCATCATCTATGATGATGCACAGTGAAGTTATAAACAGTGTCGACACCAGGCTAAGTTGGTCTGAGATTACTTCACCAACAAGCTGCCCCTCACAAGTCTCCATTGAGAGTTTGTTCACCATTAACCAATGAACTGTAAGATAATAGACTGGAGACAGGGCTATGAGTAGGAAGTTGCCTCTGTTACAAAAAGCATGCTTTGCATCAGATAATGTTAATGGTAGCAACAGAATGGTCTGATATTGACACAAGACGGGGCAAACAGACAGGAATGTCGTAACAGCTGCAGCATAAAGCAGCTTCTCCTTCCTGCAGGCAAAAACCCCACTGATCAACGAGCGCAATGGATTCTGAATGTTTGCCATAGGTTCAAGAGTCAAACAAAGCATGCTGGTATGTTTTCTGCTTTATCAGAATCGGCGCGTGCTGTTTGTTTAGCAGTGAGTGCGGCAGATCAAGGGACAAGAATATAAATGGAGACACAGAGAGGGAGATAAGCCAGGGTGAATGTAATGAGAGACTCTGGAGCAGTTGTTCCAAACTGTTAACACCGTTTCATATATTTGACTTCTCATTTGTTGGAATGTGATGTGGCAAAGTTTGACGGAGGCCACAGTGTTTACAGTGCAGATAGCGTTGCTTTGTTAGTCCATCCTTGGAGTTGAGGTGAATAATGTTTCTACATCACCTGTCCTCACCAGCTTCATCTGTCCATTTGCCCTTGGCTGTTGGGCAATACACCATCTGCCAGCGGACACTGCACATGAACACAGGGCATTAGCCATTATGTAACTGCACTCATGTTCCTCCTCCCCATCACTTCCACCCTTCAAGAGCGATGGAACAACATGTCCAAATAGTGGTGAGAGAAGGGAGATGTGAACCCTATGGCCGTGTCACATCAACGCATCCACGTCAAATTTAATGCAACACTGTTTTACCCTTATCACCTCCATATGTTCTAGGTAATCCCAGCAGAATATGCCATGACCACACAGGGGTAAACATTCGCATGTGGCTTGAGGTCAGAGTTTTGCTGACTCCATATCACTCCTGAGGTTGTATTCTATTTGTTTATGCATATTGAGTGAAATCAACACTCGAAGATCACAGATGTCTGCTGGTCAATCATAGTGACAGCAGGATATGAGACAGTTATACTAAGTTAAACTCTTACTCCATGAGTAATTGTATACTTTTCTCATCCGTCCATCCTAAATTTCCCAGTTTGGGATAAATAAAGTATATCTATCTATCATCAGCATGCATGTTGGGAAAATGTATGCATGTGCACATATAGTGCATTTGTTTCTTTCTGCAGGTCTGTCTTTAGGATGGATGGAAAAGTCAGTTTTGCAGACGCAGGCGCACACGCGCGCGCACACACACACACACACACACACACACACCCACACACACACACACACACACACACACACACACACTTAAGACTTATCATATCCTGAGCCCTGACGTTCAGTGACATTGCCCATTAATAAAAGGCCAATTCAATTTCTTCCTTCTCTGTGTGGCAGCTTATGGTGACAGCCATACATCATAGTCACAATCCACCAACTAGGAGCTTTATGTCCCATAACATCCTCTGTCCTTCTCCCTTAACTCTGTCCACAGCCTGTGGGGAACAGATTGGTTGCTGTTAGTTTAATTTGATAATTTTCTACATGTGCTGTAGCAGTTTCTAAGTCCAGTCTTATCTGTATCCCCAGCCACAATGTTTGAGTTTATAGGACAGACGTTGTTCCGCAGGAAGAGCTTAGCTGCGTCAGATGCATGCAGTAGTTTGCACTGATATAAATAACATTTAGAGAACATTTTATTTAGTGCCTATGCATCTTGAAAATGAAATATTTCATGCAGACATGTGAATCAAGTTTTAAATATGTGGATTTATTTATCTTTACAGGATTTATATCTTTGAATGGGCTTGGGCTTGTCTGGCAGAGCTTTACCTGTCAACCATTAATATCACATTCTACCTCTCGTAGATTTTTTATTTCTCTAAAACGTAAAAATAAAAAATCACGACACAATATTTACAGTATGTGGCACAAGAAATACATTTCAGCTCCACTCCTTAGTTTAAAAAAAAAAGAAAATCGTAATTTTTTTTGTGTTTGTGTGTGAGGAACATTTGAATCTCATTCTCATCCACTGACTTGAGTGACATGGTCACCAATCAATGTGTGTGTGTGTGTGTGTGTGTGTGTGTGTGTGTGTGTGTGTGTGTGTGTGTGTGTGTGTGTGTGTGTGTGTGTGTGTGTGTGTGAGGAAGACATGTCATTTCAGTTTAATTGAGACTGCCACACACTGAATCCCCAGGCAGGAAACACTTAATAGGAGCCTCCCAGCTTATCCGCATGCTTGATTGAATGACCTGGATACTCTGGATGTTTGACGTCTAAATAAAATGACTTTACTCTTTTTTGTTTTATTGGATTTGACTATTCATTTAGACTCCTCCATTAGTATTCTGATTGTTCTACGCTGTATTGTGATTACTGATAAGATGTGACTCAGTCTGAAAGATGACAACCTATAAAGTTGTCTGCAGTCACAGCTTTTTTAATTCAAAATGAACCATGCCTGGAGGGAATTAATAAAAGATAAATGGGACTGAGATTAGAGTTGGTTCACATAATAAAGGAGTAGATTGTTTTTGTAAACATAATAGCAGTGAGGATTTCATTAAGTGAGGGACATGCTGTGCTGTATATAGGTATTGTGTGCAGTATTTCTCCAGCTGGATCCAACTGGGGAACCGCAAGGGACCCAAATATTAACAATGCTTCTATTCTCACTTGAACCCAAGTTGTTTCTCTTTCATGAAAGCCACTCACTGTTTTATTTCATGAGGAGAAGATCCCCCCATAGTGAAACTAAATTAATGACACCATGACGGCTACTGTGTGCAGTATTAAAGATCTTGTGGTTTGTTGCATCACCCAGAAGGGTCAAACTTCCATTTTCAACTCTAAGCCATATGTCACCATGCAGTGTGACAAAATGTAATTTCCCATCCCATTCATGTGTCATCTGCTGATTCAAGCAAGGTCACTGTCAGGGGCCTGAATTTGCACCATACATGATGGGTCCTAATAAATCATGTCTGTAGTCAAGCCTCATGGGCCAGAAAGTCCAGACAGCCTACATAATTAAAGGATTGTGTTTAAACACACAGAAGCAGCTGAAGATCATTGTGTGATATCGCCACCAATAACGACTATTGGTCACTTATTTTGTTGTATTCAGATGGGAGATAAATGACAGAAAAAAAACTATAGTAAGTTGAGCCAAAAACAAGGCTTGAACTCCTCAGTTGTCACTTTCAAAAGTCTCTCAGCAGTGTTTCGTTGGGTTGAAATAACTCCTCTGATAAAACCACTGTCACTAAAACAATTAATCAGAAAACAGTTTTCCGAATAATTCTTTTTGGGATTTCTGTCACCATTTAGACTTATAAAAACAAATACACATTCATTGTTCTTATACTTTTTTTAAACAAAGATGCAAGAATTCCATCTGGGTAATTGTCTCTGATAATCTACATTATTTAAACGTAGCTACATATTGGCAGTAGGAAGTACTGTATATCCTCCTCTCTCCGTTGCTATAGATATATACTTTATATTTTAATCAGATCCTGATTATGATCCACATATATCTAACCATGCATTTGTAATGAAACATAACCTATCTATGCTCAGTTTTTTAATGGAAAATCATTATTCATTACAAGAGCTGAATCATATGGCTAATTTTTTTTTGTCATTTTCATACATATCGTGACCTAATGGTCCATATGACGACATCTACTTTTGTTTCTCCATTTATTCATGAAGGTTTTTCTTTCAATTAATTAAAAATGTCACATTAGTATTTTTCTGTCTCTCCAAATGGCACAGTTAAAAGGAGCTGACAGCATTTTCAATCTTGACCAGTTCTATCTTACTTGATTTTTCAGACGATGTAGAGACAACTGACAGCCATGGCGGTTCGGATTTGAAAGGTGGAATGCATAAGAGCTGTAAATCTGCTAATTACCATGAGTACTACAAAACCACAGGCATGCTGTTAACTATGACAGCTTTGCTTGACAGGGTGCAATCAGTTTCTTATTCATCACCAGTAAGAGGTGCTATAAAAATTACCCAAGGCTGCTTGAGTTAGACTTTTTGAAGTGCTGTTTTTAAACTCTTAGGCAATTTAAGTTCCATCCTGTACCTGTTGGACGAGAGTCTTCCAGCACATACACCAACACAGCGACATATGAATTGCCAGTCCGTCTAATGAGCGTTATATTTGTGACCATATAAAGGAGTTTCATTCATTCTTCTCACTCGTACATTTTTTTTAAATCACTCAACGATATTTTAGGTTTTGTGTTCCTCTTGTTGCATCTTTTTGGATTTGTGTTTTTGTTTTGTCTCTCACTGATATAACATGAACAGATGCCTATAAAATGCTGAAGTTTTTCTGTTCTAAAACACCAGCCTTATGGCTCTATTTTTCACTCTCAATTTGTTGTTGTGCGTGTTATTTATTATTTTGTTCACAGGAAGACAAACTTGAGAGAACATTAAGTGTCCTATTTTCTTCCCACGAATAAAAGAAACCCAAAAGCCATTTGTTTTGCGGTGAATGTTGAGAATTACACAATGTATTCCCCACCTGACACACAGCCATGCAATTCCACTTAATTAGAGATGCTATACAGTTGGTCCAGCAGCAAGGAATGTAATGTGTTATGGGGCACCATAATGTTTGCAGAGACATTCAGGCTGCATCAGAAGTAGAAAAACAACACAAATATGTGATTGTGTGAATCACATGGGTGAGCAAACACAACACCGTAGATGACCTCCATTTTAAGCTTCTTTTCGAGCCACATAGTTACATATTTATCACTCTGAACAAAAACAAAAACCAAGGCAGTCAGAAACTGCAACATCCCGTGTCTTACCCTGACCTACTTAAATGGGTAGGTCAGGGTCAAAGCTTCAGGGTAGGTCAAAGCTATGCACTAGCTTTGACCATAGATCAAAGCTAGTGCATTGGTAGATCAAAGCACTAGCTTTGATCTATGGTCTTCCTCACACTGGCCTTCTCTCTTGTCTTTCTATCTTATCCGGTTCCTGAGTGTACAAAAGTTGAAATTTGACCTTGACCTAGTTTTCTCAAGGTCAAAGTCTACCTATCTACCTATCTGCATTGGTTGCGAAGATATTTGGTGGACATAAGAATGGACGAACGGACGAACAAACGCACAAACACTGACAATTACAATACATCCTTTCTTTGAACTGGGATGTAATAACAAACATCTTCCTCTCTCAGAATAGTAAGTTAAGTACATACGGTAACTGTTTTCATCAAATTATGTACCTATGTAAAAGCACTGGACAACAACAGGCATAGGTGCTATCATGTTGGTCTTCATTTCACTAAATATCAACTGGATTCCATTTTATCATCTTCATCATTTTGTTTTTTACAATTATGATGCTTGTTAGCAATGGTTGATGCAAGAAAAAGTCACTGAATCCTTTGGTAATCTCATTTAATCTCTCGCATGTTTCTGCATCTTTCAGTACAAACAAGTGGAGCAGTACATGTCCTTCCACAAACTCCCGGCTGACTTCCGACAGAAAATCCATGACTACTATGAGCACAGATATCAGGGCAAGATGTTTGATGAAGAGAGCATCCTGGAGGAGCTTAATGAGCCATTGCGTGAGGTAACACTCTACATCCTCAACCATCTGTTGGTTTTCCCCACAAAAACAAAATCATCTCTATTGTACTGCTCAACTGTGAGCTGTCCAAGTCAAAAGATGCCAGTTACAACCATGCCAGTTTTTATTTTATTTACTTAATAACTTTATTGACTACATTTTGTGACTGTTTTTATTGTGTGAAAATGGATTTTTATGACATGTTTCATTTTTGATGAAACAGAAAAGATGATTTCAGACCTATTTTTACAGAAAATAACTTGTGTTGCCAGTGGAAACTTTACTGCATTTTACAATAAACAAAGTCCTCCTGCTTCAAGGACAACTTAAAGCACTCTTCGAGTTACAAGAAATCAGTGATAAAGTGGAATATTGAAAAAAAATTGTTGTTTTTACAGTAATGCCTTCACTTTTCAAATGTCAAGTAAAAAATAGTGAGCGCTAACAAATGTTTTTACCTTGAATGAATCACGGAATTATTAGTTTTAAAAGATTCTTTCACTCCAAAACTTAGTAAAATTTTATCTTTCCAACTAATGTAGGGAGTTGAAATTCATGCAGTACAGCAGCACCGCTGCAGGAAACACCATCAATAGAATATATAACCCTCGTTCTCATTTATCTGAAACGTTCACATTATGATCCAAGGCTGGATTCTGTTACCTTTCAGGAAATCGTCAACTTCAACTGTCGCAAACTGGTGGCCTCCATGCCTCTTTTTGCCAACGCTGATCCCAACTTTGTGACAGCCATGCTAACCAAACTCAGATTTGAAGTCTTCCAGCCCAGAGACTACATCGTCAGGGAGGGCACCGTCGGCAAGAAGATGTACTTCATCCAGCACGGCGTGGTCAGCGTCCTCACCAAAGCAAACACTGGCATGAAGCTGTTGGACGGCTCTTACTTTGGAGGTATGCAAGAATTTAAACATTTATTAAACTATCCCATTCTATTTTATTCTACTCTACTTAATTCTGGTCGTGATATAAAATGACAACACAAAGTTTTTCAGTTGACCACTATTATAGAACAGGTTGTGCACGTGACTAACATCCCATCTCATCTCATTCCATCCCTTTCATTTTTACTTGAACTTGTAGTTTTTCCCTTCAGGCTCCTTCCTTCCTGTTGAGCCAGACTGTTAGCTCCTCTCTGGCTGGTTTAAAACATTTGGTGCCTCTGCTGTAATTACTACACATGCTCCAGACACACGCCAAGCCTTGTTGGTGGTTTGGGCTGTGTCTTTAACATCTGTTGAGCCTTTGCAGCAGACTAGAACTCACTGATAATAATGCTGATGGTGCCAGCAACCCAGGGCACTGTTGGACTTTTGTGGACACACACATTCATATATACAGTACAAATCAAACACACACACATCCAATTAATAACAGTTAATTAGCAGCACAACGGAGACGACAGGGCCATTTGTAATGTCACTCTTAATATGACAGTTCAGAGTCGTCCCTGCTGCCAGGAAGGAAATCACAACTCTATTCAGAGACAAAACTCTGAGTTTAGTTTGAAGGGACAACATACTTTAATGCTGTGTGGCGCGGTGCAGCATGTATTTGTGTTAGAGTGTATAAATTAGTGAGTTGCAGGAAGTAGATGATGATATCAGGCAAAACATTTTCATTTCTGCAATTTAACTGTGTCTTCTACTCCTGCGTTTTCAATTCGCCGCCTGTATTGGCACACGTTTCTCATCAGCGAATTTGACTCCATTATTAAATCAGGAACAGTCAGAGCTTTGTTAACAGTTTCAATGCGACCGAGTTATGTTTTCAAAATTGCTGTCTGGCATAACAATGCGTAACTCATTCAGCCTCATCCATCATAATACTAATCTCTTTCTACTAAATTGGTTTTGCAAAATAGCGTAAAACCTGAGTTCAAAGAATTTCTTACTCACTGCCTGACTATTAACCCTCCATTAGTTGTATTACTGCTGCTGTGACTCTAAAATACCAAAGATTTACCGAAAAACATCCTCAAAGTTATTTTTGTCTAAAAAAATGTATTGCTATTATAATTATTGAAATAGATAGACTTATACAGTTAACACAACCTAGAAAACAATAATATAGGTAACACAAAAGTAACATGGAGAGGTATTTGGCTGAGAACATGTTAGTCCATAAAAACAAGAAAGACTATTTTGGAAATTATATCTTCCACTATTTGGAGTACACAAAGGATTCCAGGCCAAAGGAAGTCACTGCTAAGATTCCCCATCCTGGATGCCTCTGCATTTTTAATTTCAGGATGACAGCCTTCCTATCTACGAGCTGCTAATGGTTACCCAGTGGTTTGAACATCTTTTTGATGGTTTCGTTATCTTCTCCCAGCTCTTCCCACTAATGATGTAGGCAATATGCAAATGATTGTGATAACTGTAACAGAAACATCCCAAGTGGCACTTCATGCAAGGGCATTATGAAGAGAACTGTGTGTATTTTGCAGAGTTATAGATTGCCTAAAACCAACTTGTCACACCGAGAACATAAACGGACAAATAATTTTAATAAAATATGTCTTTCCACAAGACTTTACATTTAGAATCACCAGATTAACTCAAAGTACAGATATACTGCATTTCTGTCATCATTCATTACAACCCACTCATCTGGTCTGTCTACATTGGCTATTAATATCAGTATCATGTAGATACATAAATATTATATTGGATTTGAAGAAAACATGGCCATAATCACTGTGACAATAGTATCTGAATAAGTAACCACTGTATACTGACTCAGTGTGTAACGAGTCAGCATCTGTTTTATGAAGACACTTTGGATGTGAGAGAAGAGACACAGAAAATCTCCTGGACCTGTGGCCTGCATCCAACCATTTGTCTTATATTAGTTTTTAGAAATCAGTAGTAGAAAATATTATACTTATTTGCATTTTGTAAAATAGTTAGAGGAGATAGTTTTACCATACTAATGAATATTGAAGCTATCACAGGACTTGATTTTCCATTTGTAAATGGCAATCACTGAGCGGGGGTGAGACAAGGATAAAGGCTTCATTGAGGTCATCAGGTGTCCTTTTCCCTTCGTTTCATCAGCCCGTTGGCTGACATGGCTGTAGAACCTCAGCAGTATACCTCTATTTGGAACATCCTTCTCTTGCTTCAACTGTAACCAGGCAAGCCATGGAGATCCCAGGAAGTCACTTTTATCAGTTTATGTGGGGGTTTTTCTACATGTCATTTTGCTAAGTTTCTAAGGTTCTTTGTGGGAGTGGAATAACTCTTCTCAAAATGTTAAACCACTGGTTTGATGAATACACAACTACACATCTACCTTTAGTGTCTTCAGACTGATTAATGATATATACTTGTATGCCTGTAGAATTTCTTTCTTGTAGACACAACCTGAGAGGTACACTTCATTTCAATATACTGTAACGCCCCTGTGCACGCTCTCGATGGAGTCCTCGTGCATGTTTGTTATTTTACTCCTTTTCCCACAGACAGTCCGGGGAAGTCGACCTTTTCGGTGAGGGAAAAAGAGGGCATATGGTTGTCAAGACAACAGTCAGCTCCACCCCAAAGAAGAATGATGCTAGGGAAAGGAAGATACTCAGGGAAGGGAAGGGGAACAGCTGAATGTAATGAAGCTTAGCTGCACATCTCCAAATATAATGTGCTTCCTTCACACAGCTGTCAGAGCTGTGGCAGCGCTGGAGGAAATATCTAGCTTCACTGTCAGTGGGTCATACTGTCTACACACAACAACAACAACAACAACAACAACAACAACAACAAACAGGAATAAATACATTTCCTAATACGTAAACACATTTGTGGCCACATTTGATTAAAGCATTGAGTTTTATAAACCCAGATTTTGTGATTCGGACATTAAAATGCCAATTACAGTAATAAAGTCTGGGCTTAATTTTTGTTGAAAAGTCCAGGTTTGTGTATGTTGTTTTGGAAATGTGTAAATTATTTTTATTATGATTTTCAAAGTGCTCTTTTCTCAGTTGCAGCATCTGTGTTTCTCTTTCACCGACTCACACCATGAAGTCCCAGCCTGACATTTTTGTGGTATGACTCTCTCTTGTTGGGTCTCTCTTTCCTTCCATCAGAGATCTGTCTGCTGACCCGTGGCAGACGGACAGCCAGTGTGCGAGCAGACACCTACTGTCGCCTGTACTCTCTCTCTGTGGATAATTTCAATGAGGTGCTGGAGGAGTATCCCATGATGAGGAGGGCCTTTGAAACGGTTGCCATTGACAGGCTGGACAGGATAGGTAAGATGTCACCAGATTACATAAGTTTTATTCGACATCGTCTAAACCTTTCTTCATACATCTCTAGTATTGCTCAGCCAAAGATTTAGTTTGGATCTTTTATTGCTTTCGTGTTTGGTTCAATTAGGTAAAGGACAATAGCACCTTTGGAGCTCAGGTGCAAGTTGCATCTCACTCATGCCAATTCATTTTCCCTGAAATAGGAGATTTTCCATCAAACAACCCACAGGGCAGACTGACATAATTCTAAACCGTGGAAGCCCTGCCTCAAAACTCATTTATATTTAGTCACAGAAATGGAACTACTGACACTAACAGGCCATAGCAACATTGAATTAATTTGACTGATCAATGTCAAGATGCAAAGCATAAAACCACGCAGATTTACTTTCAGTCACAAACTAAAAAATCTTCACAACTGTCTCCAGTCAGCAAGATCTTGAGAGTCCATAGGGTTTTTTTTTTAAACGTGTTTCTATTGTGTTAAAAACAATGTAAAAATATTTGTAATGAATAAATATTTTCATTTAGGTCTAATATATGGAGATTCAGTCACGGATGATTAGTATTAGTGCTTCACTGATAAAAGGGACAGGTATGTTGTCTTCACAGGCATCGTCGTCATTCACCATATAAAATCAGGCGTAAAGAAAAAAGCATGCATTCATTACTGTCTGTCAAAACACTGCACTGACAGCTGTGATGTACTGATAAAATGATCCTAACTGGGGCAATGTGTATGATGGAGGACAGCGGTCTGGGCTGGAAAGATATTCATGGTTGTGAATCATTCATTAGGTAGTTCCTCGAGTGTAAATATGTCAGTGTTTGCTGTGGAAATCTGACATTTCAGAAAGTTATTTAACATATGTGACATATAAAAATGTAAGGGTGTATACGAGCTGAACTCCCCCAAATGAATTCACTGATTCTTTAACATGATTGATTAGCAGCGAGCCGTTCTGAGCGTCATTTCTTTGAATGATCCAGACGCCTTGAGAATCCTTTGTTAGCAAGTTAATAGCAGCATGTTATTTACCGAGCTATGGTTGTAGCCACGTTCCAGGATCAAACCGTGTTAACATGACATTCCTGTTTGAGTTCCCTGTGATTATGAAGAAAGGATACTTCAAGAAGAGAATAAAAAATGCAGGATACTAAATCTTTTATGCTGTGGGAAAGACCTTTGTTTGCCCTCTGATCTTGTGTTCATGTGAACTTTAAGCTACCCACACATATAACTTATGTCGCCTTTTCCAAACTTTAACTAAACTAAATTCATTTCACAGAGTTAACAGCATCACATCCAGGGGCTCCAGAAATGTAGCAATGGGCTTAAAACAAACATCAAAGAATGAGCTCTATTTTTGGCATACTCTGTACCTAGCATACTGTTTTTCTGCCAATGTCAAAGTCCTGTCACATGACCACACTTCACATGTTTACAAAAGCCCTGCAACACCCACCTTCCCGTGTTGCCATGGAGACAGACTTCAGAGCTTTTAGTAAGTCTGCTGATATATTTGAAATTGACATGCTTCTTGTAGGACCTAACCACCAATCAGATATTCCCAATGGGCTCCATGTACTCTACAAATATACTGAGTGCTTCAGCTTTAAAATAAAGTACCACGTAAGTATTAGCACAACAAACTGTATAGCAATGATTCCAGGGATGGAAGTGTTACTGCTGCAACAGTTCTGCAGGAAGCAGTATCACTTTATGAATTACCTCAATCTTTAAAGGGTTCCGACCTCTAAGAGACTTAACACTTGACACAACTTGTGAACCTACTGTACCTCTCTCTCTATCGGGTGGAGCATGACCTTCTCTTTCAAGTCCTGCTTAAGCTCCAGTGGGTTATTGCCACCCCTGGGTACTGCCTTGTAGAATCTGGTCACTTGGGTGGTGCAACTCGACACAGGCAGTCACTAAATCTGAGCAGTTTCAAGCCTAATCAAGAAGACGAGTACTAAGAACAGAGCCTGTTTTTTCTTTGAAGAAGACCTTGTAGTTCTCCCCAAGGAACTAAACCTGACTGGCAGACTTTCTCAGGCTGCAGCACAACAAATGATTCCTCTGCCTCCTCCTTCCACTGCCTGACAGTCAATCTTATAACCAAACCTCATCTGCCAGATAGTTTGTTTAAATTAAACCTGTACGACTTGTCAGGACAGCACCCAAGTTATCAGTCGGCCACTGCCCTCGTCCAACCTCCCTCTAACCAGACACTGGACAATATTAGACGGATCTGGCAAATAATTAGTTACTTGCCAGCCTTGATGACCTTTTGGTTTCATCATTAAATTGTATACAATATATGACCAAAATTGTCAGTGTGCACATGTACACTTTACTACATGTCCTTTTTGTGTGGGTTATTGTTTGTCTCAAATGCACAGCAGATGGTGGATCATCTGGGTGCTTTTAAGAAGCTCAAAAGCAGGTAAAATATTGTCTTTGGTCCCGATTTTCAGCAGCCTCTGAGAGAGAGCAGCCCTAATTGACATTTCAAACCATCACAATATCAGTGGCTTGTTGGCCCAAATACTCCTAACATTTCAGCATCCTGTCAGCAGGGTAAGATCTTAGGTAAACTTAGAATACCAACCCTGTGTGTCACACAGAAAGTCCAGCAAAAATATCGGAAGAAAAGTGGTGTGGCTGTACTATAACACCTTTCTGTCAGTGTCTCATCATCCTATTTCTATTTTTTTGTGCAACCAGGCATGTATGAACAATGTTAGAGGTATGCTGTATAGACTAGACCTTCATTCTTAATAATGATTGATTAGGCTATAAAATTATCACCGGACTATTATACTTTCTTGACACCTAACAGAAACCAAGAGAGTCTCTGGGCAACAGACTGAGCTATGAAACAAGAACCAAAAGAGAAAAGGATGATGAATGTACATGTAGCAACTGTCAAGTTCCATGTAGACCCTCCATTTCAGGTCAGACACTCGAGGCTGACAGCAGCTACTTGTGGCTGGTTAGCTCTGACCACCAGACAGCTGTATCAACTACATAGTTGGATGTAGTCTGTCACACAGGCAAAGTCACTCTGGTTGATGTCCTCTTAAATTAACACAAGGCTACGGCTTGTACAGCAGCGCAGTTATATTTATTTTTCAATTAAATAAGTGGGAATGGAGGGAGGAAGCAGAACTTGGGTACAGTTACTCTTTACAAAAGAAAATAGCTGACATATTGAAGGTTTAGGTGTCTAAACGTATTATTAGTTATCCCTACTCATGTGTCAAAACATTGATTAATGGGTTCAAATAAGCTCCTTCCCTTATCGAGAAGAGAGTCTGTTTACTCTCTCCATCACCCTTCCTTGTCATCATGTCAGAGGAAATGAACTTGTAAATTCAGCTCACAGCAGGTCACTGACACAGCAATGTCGAACACACTCATCTTACTCAACTTAAACTTTTAAAAAGTCAGGAAGTTTGGACCTCACAAATGCACTCTATCATTAGCACAACCTTGACCAAAGAGGCACTGTGTGAGATCAGAGTCTTCCTCTAGTGCTGCCTCTGTCTCCTTGTACAATGAACTGTATTAAGGATTATGACAGTTTAGGGATGCCTGTCTAAAGTATTCTGGTGTGAAGGTTGTGTGTTCTTTTTTGTGAGGCACCAGCACTACCCCCTGCACCATAGTTCTGCCACCGATAGATATTGCATAGCCCAAATTAATATCATTACCATGGAAAGCAGAACAAACATTCCCATTCACTCACATAGCCACCAAGGGCAAAAAACAAAGCAACTACTATTTTTCAATAGTTGCATCAAACATGTTCAAAAGAAGCAAGTTTGGATGTCGAACATGAACATGGATGGTCACATGAATATGGATAGAGACTGCACCTGTGTGGAGTTATGTATTGTGTGAATGAATGAATGAATAAGGAAATGTGCATAGATGTTGGACATGCACTTGGTTCATATGTGAAAAATGTGGCACCTTTGTTGCTCCCGACTTACGGTAATTATAAATCTACCCCATCGAGGTCGATTTCTGTTTCTATTTCATCCATTTACAATCACCAATCACAATCCTGACAGCACAGGTAAAATAATATAAAAATCAGTTTATTACAGAGTGTGCCCTCGTTCCTCGCGGGTAATGCCTTCCAGGAACCACACGCGATTATCGAATTCTGGGATAGAATGCTGAGCTATTTATCTTATTATTTACGGAAATTTAAACATTTATGAACCCTTCTATCTGCATTACCTTTTCCCACACTCTTATCAACTGTTTAAAGCACTTTTGTGTCTTACGTAAGTCCCAGACTCACGGAACATAGCACACTTCCGCATGTCGTCAACCAACAGAATGCGCCTATGGTATCACGTGACTGCCTACCAAAAATCCACAATGAGGTGAAGTCACGAGTGTTAATGCGCAAATGCACGAGGGCGCACTGTATTAAAAAAAATTAAGTCATACAGTCATACAGCTGTGCAGCCTACAGTAATTCTTCCAGTAAGTAAGTAAAGTGATTTTTCAAGTCACATGTAGGTGTGACCATCACGAGTCATCAGTCATGTGAACTCTCTTGAATGTGGTTGAGAATGGTTGTCCGGATGACGCAGACTGCTGTGTTTCTGTTTTTGGCATCAATGCTTAAAAATATCTAAAATGTGTTTTCACATTTGCAAATGCACAGTACTCTGCTTTGGAAGTCTGTACAGGAATTGGTAAAGCTGGTAACAAATTCTTGAATGTGTAGACAAACCTGTAAGATATGATTGAATAACATAGGGTAAGTGCATCGATTCACACAGAGACATAGAGCATATACAAATATTTCTGCCACTGAAATGCACTATTAGATTGTCAGCGCTGGGTTGACTACAAAACTATTATATCTATGGAATAAATAATGAGGATAAATGATATACATTATTTCTGTGTCTGGTAAAAACTGGCTGAGGATCAGAGGAGACAGGATAATACCAGAGGGAAAGCACCTTTCACTTTTGGAACTAACACTTTTTTTGTCTTGCATAGAAATGTCATTCGCTTCAGCAACAATGCTACCCTCTGTGTCTATGTGATTGCAGGCAAGAAGAACTCAATTCTGATGCACAAAGTTCAGCATGATCTGAGTTCAGGTGTCTTCAACAACCGTGAGAACGAGATGATCCAGGAGATTGTTAAATATGATCGGGAGATGGTTCAGCAAGTTGATGTACCTTGCCAGCGGGCTATGTCCTTGACACCCCCACTGCACAGCGGGATATGCACTCATCCAACTTCCGCCATCCAACCCCAGAATTCAGCAATTGCCACTTTGCAGCAGGCCGTGGCCATGAACTTTTGTAACCCCATGCAAGGGAACTCAGTGGGAGTGGGAGGCCTCCAGTCCCCCAGGATGGTGAGGAGATTCCAGGTGATAGAGAGTGTCTCCAGCCCCGTCTCAGCTTCTCCACTGCAGTCGCAAATCATTGCTTCCGGTGCCTTTGCTCCTATCCTGTCCAGCCCCCCTGTGCAGAGCCCACGGGCAATTGGAGGGCGATCATTCCAGTATGGATCCAGTGCCCTTGCTGGTCCCACCTCAGGCTCCCAGCTTTCTCTAGTCCAGCAGCACATAGCTAGTCCTGCACACCGGCCCAGCACACATAAGAGTACCCATTCCCTGCATATGGGCAGTCTGAGCCAAGACGCCAGAGCGCTGTCAGCCTCTCAGCCCTCACTGCCTCATGATGGGCTGCAACAAGGTACCCCTAGTTCACCCCAGTCTACACGAGTCTCCTCCACTTCCATTGGACCTCCACCGACCCCATCAGGTCATACAGGCATCTTAAGTGCTATACCACATAGGGTGGTCCTGCCCCAACAGATGTCTGTGGGTGCCTTCCCTGTAGTATCCCTGCCTGCTTCTCTGCATGGTTTTGGGGCATCTTCAGGGCTGGCAGCAGGAGGTATGGGATCAGGTCAAGGGGACTCAGGACTTCCCAAGAGGGACTCTGTGGAGAGTGTTCCTGAGACAGATCACATCAAAGTTCGATCCAGGCTATCCTCAAACTTGTGATCTTAATTAAATCTTCTGGAGGAGTGAGTCAATGAGGGACTTGACTGCAGGAACATTGGAGAGATCTGCTTGTTCTCCTACAGCCGTGCTTCTTTTAGACCACTCCAGTTTGACTATCCGAACGTATGAATGTTGAGTGAGTGTCAGCAGGGAGAATCTGATTGGAGACTGTCCTAACAAAAAGAAGTCTGTCGGGGGACCTTTGAATCTACAGCATTAAAATATTTATACTCAAAGGCCCAGGTAGTTGCACCAATCTTTTATGGTAAAAGTAGCATCTTCTCATGTCCAACTTCATTTGTTGTGTTTCACTATTTCTTAGTCTTTTCCTCTTATTAACTTATCTTAATGCAACGTTGGGGTTGAATGGGTTGAAAAGAACATCAGGGAGCTGCTTCAGACATTAGAAGTTGGCACTTAAATTGGATCTGATTGTAAAGTGTTGTTGATATAAGGGCATGAGTATGAACAATACAATAGAAGACTTTTGTTGTGTTTATAAAGTATCCTTGTTGACTAAATTTGCACATAATTGCATAGTGTCCAATCAGACATAATATTCATCAATACGTTTATGAATCAGACTGGCATTTTCAGAATCTAGCTGGCCTTTTTTGTAAGTCTTCCTTACATCTAATGGTCCCGTGGATAAATATGTGCACTCCAGACAATGAGTATCTTTCATAAAGCTATGGGATAAAATGTCTATTTCCACACAAGCCATTCATTTCTACAGGAAATGTTCTTTTTCACATTTGTTTCATTTAAGATACATTAAACTATATTTGTTCATATTAACATTTAAATCAAGGATAAATGAGAGCATTCAAGACTGCACCTGTATGGAGTCTTTCTTTTAATCTTTTATAGGTTGATGTTTTGGCATAAAAGCCCTAGATAATCTCCACAGTTCACTGGTCAAACCAATTTATAATAGCAAAAGGCACAAAAGCTCATTTGTGCACTAAAATTTTACCGGATGAAGAGCCAGGTGTTCTCCTTGGACTCCAGTGGGACTTTAGTATTTTCTAATGTCTTCTGGATATGAAAGTGGCCAGCTGTATGCAAAAATGTCAGCTGTAACAACTTGATAAGATAATACTATGTATATTAGGGTTGTGCGTCTGTCTGCTTAATCTGTTGTTAGTCTGCCCTCCAATGAGCAAAAATGTCAAATAATCCTATTATTGTATACCTGATGAAAAGACACTTCTTTTTCAGATTGGATTTAAAGGGTTTATGGACTGTAGCCATAGTAGTAGAGTAGTAAGTAGTAAGACCTGACATTGTATCTTTAAAGTACTAATTCACTGCCAGTTCATAACAGTTATACCACTCAAAATGTTAAAACTTACCTAATCAAAATATAGACATTCCCTTCCACATCCCTCATTAGAGCATTTGTTGAAATGTATTTCTGTACCAAAGTAAATTCATACAGACTCTTGCAAAGCTCAACTCTACTTGTGTTTCTGTTTTGACCAACAGCCAAGGACAGCACTGATGCTGTGGATGTATACTGAAGTGTGCCTCTGTCATTAATGCCTCAGTAAGAGTTCATTGAATGCTGCTGATTTGTGTCCTAGAGCAAATAGAGAGGACATGTTTCCTCCTGGACCTGACAGTCTCTTCACCTCATCTCACTGATGCCTGAGCTGTGACTGGGTAATGAGTGGAGAATGGAATCCCCGGGTCTGCTCAGGACTCGTATTATTCTCCTTCCAATGGATTTTGTAATACAGTGTCAATGATTTGTTCCTCCCCTATAACTTTTTTTTTTTTGGAGGGGGGGGGGGTCATTCTGTTTTTCTTCAGTTATTATTTGGAAACTTATTTGGATGTGTAGGAATAATTAACATAGGCTTCTTATGAGATCATAGTGTTTTACTTAACTTCACATTATATCCTGAAGGCACTGTCTTAGGAAATGTATTTAGCAGCGCAGTAACTTTATAGCCAATTTATACTTTATTGAAAAGCACACATTAGTGGAGCATAGAAGAGAGAAAGGCGATAAAGCTTGGACTAATAAAAGTTCTTAGATCATAATCACATTTTACAGACTCAGCCCTACAATTTTACTAAAAAAACAAAGAATTAACGGTGTGAAACCAGTTTGAGACGGGATTATTTTGTGTTTTTAGTATGCAGAATACATCCAAACATCGAGACGTGAATGACATGTCACAGGCAATCATTTGTGCAACTAAACCCACAAATCAGAAAATATTACACTACTCATTCAGTCAACCTGAAATAAGGTTGATGCTCCTCACACAAAGCAATAACTGTATATGTAGATGATGCAGGTGTTCAAGGAGATGCAATATTTCAAATGTTAGACTGATTTGAAACTGGGAATCTAATACAAGTCTGTTTTCAGAGGAATTTGAGCAGATACTGACATTTGAAAATCACTCTTTTGTAATGATCTGTCTGCAAACATGTAGGACACACAGACTATCGTGTTTAGCCTAGTTCACTGTAACTGTTAAAAAAATGAATATCTTCTTAATCCTTGATAAAAATGCACATCATCAGAGCAGTTTACATTACAAACAATGTTTCTCCAGTCACTCACAGTACCGCCCACAGTTTGTATATAAGCCCGTGACAGTTGCTGTGAGGTTTGCATGTTTTCTATTGTGTTTGTTTTATTTGTTCGGTTTTTTGATTACCGATCCATTTGCAAATCCTGCTCCTCTGGTCATGTTTTCCCTTCAATGCTGTTACCTCTGCCATCTAATCAGCATGTTGCCCAGAACTCTGTAAATGCACTTTTGCCTCTTTCTGCAACTTTACAAACATATTTAGAGTTATATAAATGCTACAACAACACAGCTGTTCAGGCCCTCTCAGTCGAGCCTCCAGGCTTTGGGAAGGATGGCATCTGTGCCACACACTGACAGAAGCATCAGCTTCCGCTTCGGCATCAGCAGATCTGTATTTACCAAGTTGTGTGCTTTAAAAATATCCTTTAGATTGTCTTCAGCTTTAGCGTCTCCAAACTCAAAGCTGTTGTTAGTACAATTATGTTCACATGTGGTTAGGGGGTTTGTTGATAGAAGTGAAGCATGAAGTGTTCAAGGTGTTAACCTACAAGGGCTGTTCATATAATCTGATGTGATTTAGTGTATCTATCATCTGTCACATATGTACATAAATAATTTCAGATTATCTCTCTTGTATTGGCCAATAACTATTCCAACACCAAAAAAAATGTATAATGCACTTTTGTATAGTAGCTCTTTCTGTATTTTACAGGAAATATATGATCCCCAGTCAAACAAGAACCCTCCGCCCTTTTTTTTTTTTAACTTTCCTGCTTTCTTTCTCAGATCTCAGTTCTGTAAGTGTGTGTAGAAGCTTTCCATAATACAGCAAACAATAATACTCAAACCAATGCATATCTTAGAACATCACACAAACATGGGAGAGATACGTCTGCACCTGAATTCCCTGGATGCAAACACGACATCTCCTACTGTCACCGTCTGAGCAGCGCAGGACAACCGTCTGTCAGGGACTTGATCTTCTATTATTCAGCTACTTTTCGGTCGTCACATCCCTTAATATGTACTGTGAATACCTAGTGCCTAGCATATATCGTAGTCTCCATATCATGTGCGATGTTCTTTTTTTGTGTGGGTGTAAAAAGACGTGAGCTCCTCACAATGCAAGCATCATGGTTAGTTATAATCCCACTGCAATACATGTAAAATTAAAATGAATAAATTGTATTTGAATACAGTATGATTCTATTGCTTCATGTTTAGCTCAATAACTTTGGTTTAAATGTGTTTTACATGTTGGAAAAAGTACAAACAGGTCTCTAGTTAATAATTTTGCATATTCTTAATATAAACTGAACTTCTTACTGCAATAAAGGCATGTGAATGTGAAAACCTCCTTTCTGTTAGGCGTGGTTCTATTTTTCAACCGCCTTTGTTGTTGATTGTGTTTGCATTCTACCTGGATTAATGACTTCTATTTATCAGTATTAGAAAATAATCCTTCAAACTCAAGTAAAAACTAGTTTGTGTGTTGTGTCAATAACCATTTTAGTTTTATATACGTGTTTTTGTTTTTTTTAAAGTCTGCCTATGTGGCAATTTGATTTTCATTAAAACCTGCCAGCAATTTAAATAAAACGTCCTGTTGACTCCTGATGCTGTGCTTTGAAAGTACTGTTTTGACCATATTTTTCCCAAACATTTTGGACAATGGTGGTCTCAAAGAGGAAAAAGGCTCACTGCATCAGGCACCAGCTGTATGTGTGTGTGTGTGTGTGTGTGTTGGCCGATTACTCATCAACCCATCAGTCCATCATCAGAGGGGTCAAATAAGGGAATCTCACACTGACATACTGTACCTGACACACACATGTGTACGCCAACGCTGTACCAGCTGTCTCCCTCTCTCCTGCTAAGGGAGTGCTCAGACCTCACTTGCTCCCACCCTAGGACTGCTTGCACACTCTGCTCCCCTGCTTGCGCTGCTGAGTGCTGGCCGGTCATGACGCCACAGGGCAGAAGATAGGCTGGGAGCGCCTGGGAGCCTGGCAGGGAAATCAAAGTGCTGTCAATGAGAGTGAGTGAGCCAACTATCAGAGAGTGGCTTCCAGCTTTGACATGCCTGGCAGATAATGAGCAACACGTCCGTACAGTCCACCTTCTGATGAACCCACGACTGGAGTAAAGATGTTGCTAAAAGCCCCGCGCTGCTGCCTGCGTTAGATGGGATACATGTTACATGCTGTGGTATCAGTCTCATGGTGATACCAAAGCATTTATTTATAGGAGCATAAATTCCAATGTAAAATAGGCATTTACCACACACGTCATCAGCAGATGAAACCTGAAGAAACTTGAATAGGATGAGATGCAGCTGAAAGCAAAGAAATACACACCTATTTCTTTTCAAATTTCCATATGTGGTAATAGCTGCATGTTAAAATAAGTGTTGCCATTGCAAGGACTAAAAATGAAAAGGACAATAAGCAAACTCTTTCCATTTTTGAAGCATTATCATCAGTATTTCATTCACTGGCCATTAAATAATAGGCAATCAAACAATTTAACATCTTCAGCATCCTGTTTACTTTCCTCAGGCAGCTGTATTTTTTTCTAAATTACAAAAGTCATTCCAGCAAAATAATTTTAATGCACGTCTGTTGACAAGCACCCGTAAACATGAGCACATTACCCCCATTTTAGCCTCACTCCACTGGCTGCCCATACATTTTAGAATCCATTTTAAAATTCTTTTATTTACTTTTAAATCCCTGAATGCCCTTGCCCCACCTTACCTCTCTGAGCTTCTACACCGCTATGTACCTGCTCGCTCTCTCAGGTCAGCTGATCAGCTGCTCCTGGATGTGCCTAAAACCAAACAGAAGCTCAGAGGGGACCGTGCCTTTGCTGTTGTGGCACCCAAATTGTGGAATGATCTGCCTCAGCAAATCAGACAGGCCTCTTCTCTGTCTGTTTTTAAATCTCACGTGAAGACCTACCTCTTCTCCATGGCTTTTAACATCTAGATAGACACCTGATTTTATTTTCTTATCTTTTTTATCTTACTTTATTGCTCTGATTATTTGCTTTTGTTTTTATCCATATTTTATGTTTTATGTTTCTAGTTGATTAACTTTACTTATAATATTTGAGCCATTTTGTCTTATCTATAATGTTTGTTCTTTTTATTCATTCGCCTGTACAGCACTTTGGTCGACTGCGGTTATGGTAAAGTGCTCAACAAATAAAGTTTGGATTGGTTTGGATTGGATTTAAACTTCTAGACAGCATTGTTGGCACAAACCAAGCAACATGTTCACCGAAATGTTCAGAATAACAGAATTCATCCATCTACTCCTGACTATTGCTGGATGAGAGGCCTATCCCAGCTAGCTATAGGCCAGACACGGGATACACCCCAGATGTGTTGCCAGCGCGTTGCGAGGTGTTTCACAAACACCTGAGCTAAGTTGTGAAATGTTAGATATGGTAAGTTTGTGAGATCCTGAGAAGTCTTTAGCGGAGAGGGCCAGAGGAGATAAACACTGGGATACCAATGAAAGAGAGCTTGTGTTTCAGGACTGTGGATCTTTCAGGATGCTGTGAACCCATTTGGAAAATGTCATTTTCTTTTTAAAAGTATGAAGTGAACATCTTGTGGACCACAACCCATAACACAAAAGCAAACTAAATTTCAGCCTTCAACGCAACTTTCTGTAAACTAAAATTAACTAACAGTCTTCAATGAGAGGAAAGTGAGGATAAAATAATAATTTTTTTTTACCAAAAGACTCACGTGATGGATCCATCATCAGTGTAGGTGGCATCTCATCTCAAAAGCTTGTCTCATTCCTCATACTGAAGCACATAAAGAGCCCCAGCTTTCTTTGAACGAATAAGGAGACGTTATAAGAAATAATTTTATTGAACGATGGAATGAATAAGGAGACGTTATAAGAAATAATTTTATTTTATCCCATTTGCCAAGCGGTTAGTTACTTCAACGAGTTCTGATCAACACTATACAGGCACATGAGGCTGATGCTTGGGGCATGCCTCCAAATTTCTCCTTCTCCTAGAGTTCTGCATCCCCCATTTCAGTGAAGTTCCTATATCGTTCTCTTCCTTCCAAACGTCTCCACATCAAACTTCTTCAGAATACTTTGAAGCGTTAGAATATTGTGTCAGAGAGCGTCCTGTGATCTAGCAATGATGGGATCGATGATTAGGTGAGATAGTTGCAGAGACGCTTGATGCTCAGCGGAGGTCTGCAGGTGACGAGTTTTCATCAGTCTTGTTGAGTAGCAGAAGTGTGGCTGAGTGATGAAGCAGCAGCTCACATTATTCAGCCACAATGGCTTATGTCTGCTTACACGTAGGCACATATACTCACACGCATACACTCACACACACATGTACCTGTATATATCCATTATATGAAGTACTTTTCAATGATTTAAGTCTTAACATTCCCATCTGGTGCTGATTCTCTCATCTTTCGCCTGGATGAATTTAGCACCTCCCACCCTTGTATCAGTCAGTTAATCAGGCGGGTTCGCCGCTGGCCTGCAGCCCTTCAGACCAGGAGACAATGCTGGATCAATGTCTTGATATCTGACAGGGGAGAAGCAGTTCCAGATCTGCAGCCTCCCCACAGCAGTGCGCCCCTCTCCCTCCTCCGGCTTGCCCACCGGTGCCTCTCAGCTGAAGAAATAAGTTGATTCTTTCACCTGCTGGAGATCAAAATCACCTGGAAATGAGAGAAGCAAAGTGTCAGAGCAGGTTTAAGTCTGTGGAACAGACAGTTACAGAAAATTCAATTACATTTACTGGAACTTCAATAATGATTTCCAGCACCACCTGCAATTGCAGGCTAATATGCTAACAGCTTAGCTTTGACAGAATCCACACAGCATAAACAAACATCTACAGTCTGTACAAACAGAAGTGACAAGAACTTTTATTTTTATTAAAAATAATGAAATGACAGGAATGCGATTTTAGCTTTCCCATTTCTCTATAAGTGAACAATATTGATTAATCCTTAAAAAGACGCATGAAAAGTTAAAGAAACAAATCTAGGAGCTAAAAAAATAGGTAATTTTTTGAAGATTTCAGAACTCTGCTCAAGTCATTTTTAAATTAGAAACAACTTTTCAGTTGTACCGTGCACCTGTAAATGTTATATGAACTTTAATTGACTTGGAAACTAATTTTAGCCCTGGATGAGCCTCAGTCCTGCACTCTGTGCCTCTGACAGCTGCATACACCAGCAGGAGCTTCAGCCTGAATTATTGAGCAGCCAGCCTTAAAAAGAGTGCAAATCTTAATGTAGCTAGGAAATGATATCTATATGAATGCATTAAGATTAAAAAAATAAAAGAAATAAAACATGAATGTTTAGGCAGCTGCCAAACATTAACCCAGAAGGAAACTCTTATTCTTGCAGTCTTTAAATGTTAAAACTCGCACCAAAAACTTCAACATGTAGGATCCAAGCAGACAGTTACTGACGTTTCTCACAGTACTTGCTTAAAGCTACACAGAAAGCCGTTCCGACCTCCCTCTGAGGTTACAGGTTCAACCTGATTCTTTTGATCTGCTGCTGGGTTGAACAATGAAACAACCCCCACAATAATAAATTCACCATCCTTCATAGTTGAGATTACAGTGGATTTTACCCCAGAGCCACTGAATCTCTAACCGAACGTATTTAGGGACTCAGTCTGTCTCTGACACACACCTGACTGACTCCAGCCACATATGCAGATTATGTAGAGCAGGGACATAATTAAAAGTAATCAGTTTATACAACCCCGCTGTCAGAGCCAGGCAGACAGCAAACGTTCAGATGGAAATGAAGTGAGGGGTTACATAACAGCAAAGCCTTCCTCCACCTGACTGACAGAGAAAAGCTACCTCTGCAGCTCCACTCTGAACCATAGACAGACGCTGACAGTGGCGTCAATGAAACAGGGGAATCTGGAGCTGTTACAGAATCTGCCACTCATTACATAAACTAAGATTTACTGAAATTCCTTTCATTCCTACTATATCAAACAGAGCTGAACAAGCTCACAGTCGCTTTTCATCCAATTAAGAGAAACAGCAGCTCCTTGTGTGTTGGTATTGATGAGGCCAGGAGTTTGGGGTCCAAACAGCTGACCTTGCACACTGACCTGTCTTGGGAACAGTGGCCAGCATCTGTGACAGCCTCCTAAACTCCTGGGACTTCTTTTTGCTGAACTCAGACCTGCCCAAAAAGCAGAATTTAAAACATTATTAACTCTGAAAGTGTATCAAGTGACTGTAGGAACATGAAATCAAATCGTCTTGGGAAAATTGTTGCCCTGATTGAAATATCGTCACCAGTTCTGTAGTGTGATGTTCCCCCAAGTTTTAAACATATTAGGTAAGACAAACCTGGATTATACATATGAGTTGTTCATCAATCCAATCAACCACTGGATTTGAATTAGCACATGTAATAATAAGGGACTGTTTATTTTTTTCAGACTGAATAAATCAGTGTCAATTCTTTATGAAAAACAAAAACAAAAACAAAAACACCTAACTGAAACTGAATAAACTATCTTTAAAACTTGGCACACATCCCACATATATGCAACATCATGTAGTCTGCATAACAATCATATACCACATCACACTATGCACACATATTACTCATTACATAACATTTGATAGACAGATATAAATGCAGATCTTTGGCTTAGGGGCTTTCACCAGAGTATCACCTGAGTACAGACTTCTGAGGAATCCACATTTACCTTAGTAACTTCTTAGAGATGGAAGCACAAACATCTTCATACAAAATCAAATATTATGACTCAAATTCCTATTTCCTCTCGTCTAAAATGTAGTGGGAAGCTGAGTTTTAGTCTTTCATGCTGCCTTTGACGTTTAGGAGTTGGGGTCAGTGCATTTTTTAAAGAAATTCTACAGGAATGCAAACGTCTGCTGCTACGACATTCAGCTTCAGTAATATTAACTTTTAAGAATGCTTATCCACAGCTGTACAGTATGTGGAAGCATATACCGCTCCAGTCGGGCATTGCTAATACGTAATAAGAGCACTAACACAGTACTTACATTCTAAAAACTATTATAAAGTCTAATTACATTTGCATGGTGTTCAACATATTTAAAAGATTATGTCTTAAAAATCCAGGGAGAGTTAAATCTGTTTTAGTTACACACTGTAAAATTTGAAAGAATCACAAGTCTTTCCCATCTGTCATTCTGTCCTGTGCCTACAAGCATAAATGGTGTGCTAGAGCAGCTTATGGAACAGTACTGTGTCTGACAGCCAGGGAGGATGAGGGTTGCTGTGTAGTAAAGGCTGGAGAGAAGGTTTCCAATTATCCCAAAGAGAGAAAACAGTCGGATGATGAGCATAACCCAGCCTGAGGCCAGTGTGAGACACTCACAGAACAAAAGGGGAGGACAATCCTTTCATAACTAAAATCGCAGATAAGTGGAGAAAAAAACAAATGCTTGGCATGCTAACACAACTTTTATAATTTTGTGTGAAGCTTCTATTTGGATTGTTGTATAATGTAGGACATGTGGGAGTTGGATGATCAGGGTATGATGACTTTTGTCAATGGCATTCAGATTCATAAACATTAAAGCAGAGCGACAGAGGCTGACGGTGGCACTGGTGGCTGTACAAGAACAGTTAAGCAATTAAAAGCAGAGTAAATAAATGTGTTACTATGATGACATTACATCATATAATGTTGAAAATTAAATGTTTTTACACATTAATTACTGCATTTGTACCAGACTAGGCGATGTAGTGAAATAATTTTCAGCTATGGATTCTTTCTTTATTTTTTCATAAACCTACAACTGACTATAGTGTTCTTTCTGAGACATATAATCTTGATTTGTGTGAATGTGTAATGTGCTCCTGTATGCAGGTGTGTACACTCACCTGCTGTTAAAACAGTATTTGTGAAGCAGGAAGTTGGAAAGCTCTTCAAGGATTGGCTGGCTGTGCAGGGAGACAAACTGTTCCCGACAGACCTGACAGGAGGAGGAAGAGGCAGAGAGAAGAGAACTTTCACTTAATCTGGTCTAAGTACTAAACTCATAATCTCTACAGACCCGACCAGGTGAAAAATGTAGTGGAATGGAATGGAAGGAAGCAAAAGACCAAGCGTCAGTCCATCACTAAGTCAAGCAATCCCATAAACAGCTCTGCTTTGGCTCAGAAATGCAATTAAATGTTTGTCTGGGTCACTACACGCTGGACTTAATTTGGCTGAATTGGCATGTTGATATCTACGGCAGTTTTTATGCAATTGTCTTTTATGTTTCACAATTTATTATGGGTGTGACGTGTTGCTAGATATCATCAAACAGAGAAAATGTGTGAAACTGTCAAAAAATAATCCATTTAAATTGTGCTCACTGGCTTAATATTTACTGTTCATCCAGAATTCAAAGAAGAAAACACAGGACATCTTGTGCTGTTGTAGCGATGTTAATTTGGAAGCAAACAGATCTACATTTAAGGTCAGAGCAAGAAGAATACAACCATCTCAAACGCTTCTTATAATTTGGCCACAAACATCCTGAAGTCTCGTTCTCCATTGTGTCCAACCTTTTTTATGATTGACATACTTGTTTGCTCAGCAACTTCTCAGGATACCGAGTCTTCTCATTTTTACAATACCACCTACAGTTTTTGAATTAACTCAAGTTGTGCTTTTGCATATTTGTCTCTCTATCTACCTCAGTGAGTCAGCATGTTTGCCCGGATACAGAAACAAATAGCTGATGTGGATTGGCTTATTTAACCTCCAATCAGCTCACGCCTTCATTCCTCTTCTCAGGTCCATTCATGTTTTCTCACATTTCCAATGAGGTTTTATCAGCAGACCGATGAACAAATGATAAATATAAGATTATATCTATGTTTCACAGGAAACTGAGGAGACTCGTTTTTTTCAATAACTATTAATTCTCTCAAAGTAATGTCTGTCCTCTTGCACACTTCTGATAAGAATTCACATTGGAAGCTGCCTTGTCTTATGACATGTTTCTTTCTCACCAGTTTCTTTATAAAACTAGCCAAAATCCTGCTAAAATCCAGGGCTCCGACCACATTGGTAGACCTAACAGAGGTTTTCTTACTGGGACAATTAACATCTCTCACAGATTGATTTCTTGTTTTGTACAGCAACAATGAACGGCTTATATTGACATTGCCATAAATATAAACCAAAAAGTAATTTTGGTTTATATTTGATGGTCTCACAATGCTGTTGTCACGTAAAAACCCTTCTTTATAAGCAGTTTAGTAATTCAGAAAATGCATGGATAAAAATGGAAAATAATTAACATAAGGGCCTTCTGCATATGCCTGTTGATTAAGAAATTTAATATCCATCTTTTATCGCTATGTTCAGTTACCTGTGAAATGAGGCATACACTCACACATCAAAAAAGTAATACATGAAACACTGAAAATTTGTGAAAGTGGATTCACCAAGATGATGCACAACAGAATCAGCGCCGATGCTACACATGTATTTATTTAAAATGATAGATTTTAAATCACATTTGTCTGCTGTTAAACAATCCCAGTTTTAAGTGTTTGAGAGAACCAGGGGGAATAAATCAAATGTGCAACCTTGACATTCAATTAACTAGCAGGATAGGAGAATTAATTTCATACCATGTTCATGGTGTCCACATTCACGGCGTGGGTCCAGAAACAGTCGTGAACTGAGACAAACGTTAGGCCAGTGCTGACAGAACAAGAAAAGGAAGAAATGAATGGGGTGATGTGTGGATATTGAAATCACAAGCAGAACAGGTAGGAACGAGTCGACATAAAAGTGTATTACAAAAAACAGAGACTACTAAAACCACAGCCTTCAGTCAAAGCCTGTGTGAGCACCATGTGAATTATTCAAGAGGCTAGTTTTGTTAAATGAGTTAATATTAATGCATTGCTATGCTTATCTGAGCTGATAACGGCATTACAAACACACATGGAATGTTAAAGTCAGACACAAGTTACAAAGGGCCTGTAAATTCAAAAGGAGACACAACAGATTTGTGTTTTATTTCATGGTTTCACAATACGCATGCTCTAATTCCAGGAAGGTAAGTGATACCTATAGCAGTGGAGGGCTGTCAGCATCATGTGTGTGGAGTCCAGGGAGTGGATGAAATTTGGTGGGAAGGCATTCTTCTGTTTAACGGTGTCTGGATTCCTGAGAAGGGACAGAAAGGCAAACACAGATGTATAAAAAGCACTTCTCTGATGGTTCCCCTACTTTGATGCTTTTGCATATAAATCAGGATTTTTCAGCCAAGTTGTCTCATTATTCTGAAGTGGCCTCATTATGAATCATGCTGACAAGTCAAGAACAGACAGTTAGCAAACCTATTGTAAACTGTGATTCCCTTTTTTTTAAAAGTGTGTACTGCTTGGGAGACAGCATGAGCGGCATTAAACATTAGTTAAAACATAAAGGTAAGGTATGAAAACTGCAAAATCTTTTAAGCACAGCTATGGTGACTACTGCTCAAGGACACCATTAGATTAAGTGCAAGATCTGCACAAACATGTAAAGATTATTAAGACTAAAAATCATCAATCTGATTCCACAAAATATTTGCTGTTGACCAGTGCTAGCACCCGTCTCGCCCCCATAACCCATTAAACTCTATTTCTGTGAAGAATCCTTTTAAGAGTAAAACACAAGAAAAGAAAATATAGCATTCTTCAAGTCAAAAGAAAAAACTTTGCAATATAAAAAAACAAAAAAACAAAAAAAGTTGAATGCATTAATGTTCTACGCTGTAGTTGTTACACACAAAAATAGCGGTACAGTCGTTTCTGTCAGTCTTTAAGCTAATTTTCCAGAGGCTGTAGCTTTACACTAACCCCCCACCCCCCACCCCAACCCCTATAAAAAGTAAGTGTGTAACTCATTACCAGAAAGTTAAAAAGCACAAAAACAAGGACATTGTTGTGTTTCCAATGCATGACTGCATGATCAATATTATTAGTAAGAGCTGTGCTTTCCCTGCTATGTCGAGTCAAAATGTTGGGTTTGGTGTGCATGGATTCCACTATAAATACAGTATTAGTCATATATGATTTGATGCCTGGGGGATTTTGTGCTTTTTTCCCCCAGTTTGTGGTTATAATAAGAGCATACAAACACAGAAAGCAATCTAAAAGAAATAATACAAAGTAATATAAATTGCAGTACTGCTCCTCTAAACAAAAATCCTGTCAATATATTATATAGTTTCCAATTACCCCAAGCTTGTGCCATTCAAATCCTGTGGAAAGCCACAGACCAGAAGGATTTTCTAATGGGAGAGAGCAGAGAGAGTTTCGGCCAATCCGTAGCTTTTTCGTTAAAATTTGGATTGAGCTTTTACAATAATACTGCAATGTATTTAATTGCACGTTAGGTTACCAGATTTATAAGAATACATTTCCCCTCTCTCTTTTACTACATACTCTGGCCCAATCCTTCTATCCCCACCAAAGACCTTACATTCTAAACCCTTAGTGAGTCAGTTGAATTAGTTTATGAGTCTGAAAGGCTGCAGTAGACCAAAATGGAATTGAGCCTACGACATGATTTTAACTCTCTACAAGCTCTTTCTTTACAAACTATTTTTTGTCATTGCTGTCTTTTTTTTGTAGTTGCTTACTCCATTTTTTGTTTCCTTAACCCTAACCCTAACATGTAAACATATTTGGAGGAAGGATAGGCTTTTTTTTGTTTAATTTTTTTTCTTAAATCACAGCACGTGTGCTCCAAATTGTGACTGAGGCAAATTAGCCATGGCTGAATTGTCTAGGTCAATCAGTGGTGCATTTCTGACAGCAAATCTGAAGTTTCTGGCAAGGAAGCCTTTTAGTTTCCTCTAAACTCTGACTTCATCCATTTCTGCCTTTGCGTCAGCTGGATTTTCAGGATTCACACTGCTGGAGCGGTGGTGTACTGTAAATGTCAGACTGAGGAAGAGGGCTGTCAGTCTTTGTCATTTCTGTCTCCAGCGCTCATTCCTCATCTCCACACCTCTCCGCTGCTGTCTCCTCTTCTGTCTCTATCACTCTGTTGACTCTTTAAAAACAGTATTTTCCTCCTGCCTCTTCAGTCATTCAAATGAATCAACCTTTCACTTATTCAGAAAAGACCACGGATCATTTTGTTTTCTTCCTGTCTGAAGGTTAAATCTATCTTTAGAGGTGGAATGCCACTCGGTTATTCACAGCTGAATAAGAAGGAATAAGGATATTACGTGGATCAGTGTATTCACACGGTAAAGCTCTTGATTATGATCACTGCATTAGTGAAGAATAAAGTAAAAAGAATGCATTATAGCACTATGAGCCATTAGTGGGCTGAAATCCTTGATTACAGATCGCACATGGACAGCATAACTGTATTTGCTAATGGTGACAAGTTTTAATATGATTAGTAAACTACTGTTACTACAGGAGTTTTTTTGATCAAGTGCAAAATCTTACTTCATTCTTGTCAATGATTGCATTTCACGAGTAATATGATTTTATATTTTATGTACTGTATATACCTATAATGCTGCACATCTATAACAGAAGATTGAAGTGTGCTGGTACCCATTTTAAGAACAAGGGAAATGTGCAGAGTTGTGGCAACCACAGTGAAATAAAGCTGATGAGCCATACAATGAAGTTATGGGAAAGAGTAGTGGAAGCTACACTAAGGACAGAAGTGAACATTTGTGAGCAGCAGTATGGTTTCACGCCAAAAAAAGAGTACTACAGATGCAGTATTTGCTTTGAGGATGTTGATAGAGAAGTACAGAGAAGGCCAAACGGAGCTGCATTGTGTTTTTGTAGATCTGGAGAAAGCTTATGACGGGGTGCCCAGAGAGGAACTGTGGTATTGTATGAGGAAGTCTGGAGTGGCAGAGAATATGTTAGAGCAGTGCAGGACATGTATGAGGACTGTAAGACAGTGGTGAGGTGTGCTGTAGGTGTGACAGAGGAGTTCAAGGTGGAGGTGGGACTGCATCAGGGATCAGTTCTGAGCCCCTTCTTGTTGCTATGGTGATGGACAGGCTGACAGACGAGGTTAGACAGGAATCTCCATGAACTATGATGTTTGCAGATGACATGGTGATCTGCGGTGAGAGCAGGGAACAGGTGGAGGAGAAGCTAGAGAGGTGGAGGTTTGTCCTGGAAAGGAGAGGAATGAAGGTTAGCCGCAGTAAGACAGAGTACATGTGTGTGAATGAGAGGAACCCAAGTGGAAGAGTGAGGATACAGGGAGAAGAGATCAAGAAGGTGGAGGATTTTAAGTACTTAGGGTCAACAGTCCAGAGCAATTGAGAGTCTGGAAAAGAGGTGAAGAAGCGTGTACAGGCAGGATGGAACGGGTGGAGGAAAGTGTCAGGTGTGATGTGTGATAGAAGAGTTTCAGCTAACATGAAAGGAAAGGTGTACAAAACTGGTGAGACCAGCGATGTTGTTTGGTGTAGAGACAGTGTCACTGAAGAAAAGACAGGAGACGGAGCTGGAGGTAGCAGAGATGAAGATGCTGAGGTTCTCTCAGGGAGTGACCAGGAAGGATAGGATCAGGAATGAGTACATCAGAGGGACAGCACATGTTAGAGGTTTTGGAGATAAAGTCAGAGAGGCCAGACTGAGATGGTTTGGACATGTCAAGAGGAGAGATAGTGAATATATTGGTAGAAGGATGCTGAGTTTTGAACTGCCAGGCAGGAGGCCTAGAGGAAGACCAAAGAGGAGGTTTATGGATGTAGTGAAAGAGGACATGAAGGTAGTTGGTGTGAGAGAAGAGGATGCAGAAGACAGGGTTAGATGGAGGCAATTGATTCGCTGTGGCGACCCCTGAAGGGAAAAGCCGAAAGGAAAAGAAGAAAAAGCAGAAGTGTGAACTACTTTTTCTAAACTAATTCTGTATGGAAAAAACTCCAGTTCAACTCCTTCCATCTGAAACTGGAAGTGTAAAGCTGGGATTTCAAAGCACTTTCACAGCACTTTTGAAGGCATTTCCCATTTTATGACAAAGTTACGTCCGAGTTTGAGTAGGCAATTAGTGAAAATATTCACTGGAGACGGTGCTTTTGTGCAGCTGAAGGTCTTGAAATGTAAGCTAATTGCCTAAAGGGAGTTCTGCTTCCGATTTCCATTCACCTCTAAAAGCTCTGAAGCTATATGTTGAAAACTCGAGATTGCAAACTCAACAAAGCCAAAGACAAAAAATGTGACCAGCTGGAGGTCCACATTCTCCCACCAGCTACCACCTGTCTTGGCCTCAGATCACTTGTATGGCATTTTGGTGCCACGAGAGCGAGGACAGTCAGTTTTAGAGTGGAAAACAGACTCAGGTGTCATCTGCAGGAATACTTACATGTTGGCGTCATGGCCGATACTGACGTGGATATACTGCAATGTAGTTTTCAGCTAGAAAGTAAAAAACAGATGCAGAAATAAGAGTATGTTACAACTTTACGAAAGAATTGGAGCAAGGACCTGAATGCGCTGCAACTTCATTTTAATGATTCATTGCTTGTTCTTAAAATATCAGAAACTAGGTAATGTAGTTCAAAAAACACCTCATCAAAAGTAAAATAACCCAGATATATTTACAATCACATAACATACATCAAAAAGTACATTGACATTTTATCCACCATTACTCTACAGCTTCTCGAGTGTGAGAGTGTATGTGTGTGTGTGCTAGTTTCGATTTCAACGGCTCCCATCTTATCCACACACAATCAAACACATCTACAAAGCATTTACCTTAAAAATAAACAAGAGTCAGTTTTTTGTGACATGCCAGGAGAAATATGGACAAAGATGTGCAGCAGGGCATAAAGAAGAAGAGCTGAAATAAGATACATGAAACATTCAAGCAGGTCGTCCACATCAGATATTGTGGGAATATTGTTTTAATTATCTCAAAAGTAGGAAGGTGGCAAAAACCAAGGCAGCAAAACACAACGTGTGCTTTTCCTTTAATGACGGGTTCAGAGAGTTATAATGCAGGACTATTAGACATATACAGTATATAACACTTACGACCAACCATCAGTGGAAATATAAGGTAAATTAAGCTGAGCAAGCTATTTGCCAGGCTACTTAGAATAATCAAAAAGCCTCTTTTTGATCTCTGCTGATTCCTTGAATCCATAGCTTCTCTACAAACTCCGTGACCAACACTGCAGTCTTTGTTCCTAGAGGAGAGACGACTAATCTCATAAGATTTGGGGGTCCATCCAGTCAGCTATGCAAAAGGATCTGTGCCAGTACAGTCTTTAGTTGACCCTTGGAAACAGACCTAGGTGGGTAATACCAGGAAATAGCTATGACTAGCAACTGGTAGATGACTCCCATCAATGTAAGGAAAGCATTAGTCTGTTTACCTCGCATTCACAGCACAATAACACCGCTGGGAATCAGTCTACTGATTTATTACCGGTCTCCCTCCACATGTTTTCTTTCACTGATGGAAAACAGCTTGTTTGAAATGGATTCCCATTACATTCATTAAACTACAAACGCTATAACTCCATACCCTGAAAATAGTAAGTATAATAGGTGTAATTAAGCATCATTATCATTGCTTACTGTACAGAGAACAATTTCCCTGCAATAATGTGAATGAAAAGAAAATCTGATCAGCTCACACTACGACAATGTTGTATTCGGTTCCTCATTTTTGGGTCAAAATGATGGAATACTATAAAATGTGGGCAAAATAAATGATCTCATACTGGGTCATAAAGAGCCTCATCGGTTGGAACTGAACCTTTTAGAGAACAGTCTATGTGTTCTGTGCTTGTAGGCTTGGCAGACAGAAAATAAATGGGTCAATTCATATCAGTCATTGGTTTTGCTTACATTTGACAAGTGTCTGGAACTGCCATTTGTAGAAATAAAACCTGGGAACAGAGAGACAGAAGACTACTGCTAATTTGACCCCTTTGAGGACCCTTTTATAACCAATGTGTTTGCTGCTAATGCACAGCTCTTTCATTTGATCTTGCCTGATTCTCACCAAGGATGCACAGGCCCTTTGAAGCAGACACACTTCCACAGTTTCAGTGATTCCCAATTCAGCTCGATGCTCTTTCTGGGTCTATAATGACCAGCCGGGAAATTAGTAAGGAGACATTTCATGTGGGACCCTGTTAGGTGCTGTAGATGTCTTAGGAGTGTAGTATCTTGTGGGTCCAGATGGTTCCAAAGCTAGGTTGATGCGGCCTGAGAGCTTGTCCATTTGTACACCAATCAAATGCTTGAAAGTCAGCATGTGATGAATGGCAGAATCACACAAGTATCAAGAAATGGTTTTTAAATAGAAGTGAGAGTGGTAAAACCCCATCGGTTTTTGCCCGACCTACTATCTCATCCATCATTCTGTGAGGACTGATGGGGGAACCTGTCCCCTCTTTACTACCCCCCCCCCTTCCCTCACTGTGTCCTAATGGAAATGTTAGTAGGAAGGAAAGAAGAAGCTGGGATGTTGAAAATTGTGAGGGTGAAGGGAATGGAGCTTAGCTTTGGTCTCAGTGATGAACTTCCATCCTGAAATTATGTCAGCACCACACAATGTACTCTGATCATAACAGCGTGTATTTGCATGATTTGTTTAATACAGCTGACTCAGAACCTGAAACCACAAGGAATGAGACCTTGCCTAACCCTCTCCAGTGACCTTCCCCAGTCTAAATCATCTGTTGGTGCGCAAATGGTCAACAGCCATCCAGCAACCATTTATAAGCCATGTTGTCAAAAGAGGAATCCCCATTCATCACAATGAAGGTAATATCCCAAGTCTCATATCAGTCAAATGAAAAAACCTCCTTTCTCCTCTTCTTATTCGGGTCAGCTCATCCCCTGTAGTTTATCTTCTCAGCCTATAATTGGGGGAGTAACCTGTTCAAATAACCTCTACCAGAGATTATTTCTACCACATCTTCTTCTTGTAGCACAAACTACATCTAACATTCAACCCCAAAACACCACACAATTCTGTAAGATTATCAAAACACCACGGAATTCCTGGGAAGTTCTCGCTTTATTTCAAAGCTAAAAGGAGTCATAAATGATGTCATGCCAACACTTAGAGACAAAGTATGTAGTTCCCCAGAATTAGAACAAAAAGCTGATTCATTTTAGCTATCATGGTCATGAAAATGTCTCCAAGTCTTCTGCAATCCCACTTCTATCCAACAAAAAAATCATCTAGATAGGCAAGGTCTGATCTTCAAAAATTCTAATATGGGCTCAACTTCAGTAGCAGGATAGGATAGACTGAGTGAAAATGAAAACACAAAGCAGGCAAAAAGAGATGCAAAATAGCCTCAAAGAGATGTAAAACAATGACAAAGAGCCAAAACACAACCAACAAAGTCAAACAACATCATTAAAACTATAAATGAAGCCAGGAAGACGAAAAACAAACATGAAACCACCGCTGAGACAAAATATACATTAAGTTTGTCTTATGCCACTCATTTTCCCTTGAGGCACTTCGTAGATGTGGCTTTAAAAGGTGGTGATATAGACAAATAATTGTTTTACTAATTTCTCTTTGAACTTGTGTGTCTTGTTCCTGTGTGGGTGCTTTGGGAAAGTTTTTGTTCATATGCAGGCTTTATAACATGTGATATCATCTACATATCATTTATGACAATGATGTATTGCTTGGAATACAAGCAACTTTAATATACTTTATACTGCACTAAAAATTAGCCATGCAAAATGCTCATTTGTCCAGGGATCACCAATGGCTGCCAAAACCCCATATACACAGAGGACCTGATAACACAATCGCTTATTCATGCTACAAACTCATAAATCCAGTCAAATCCAGCCAATCCGGCAAATGACTTCCTTGTGTTGCCATCCCCAGAGAATGGGGTTTCACTGACCTTGCCTGGGAGTCGAATGAAGAGAAAACAAGAAATCTGAGCCAGAGTGACCTCCGATCTGATTAATATCTTCACAGTTAAGCAGCTTCCCTGATACATGTTTATACTTCGTTCAGTTACTTTATCACCTCATGCCACTGATGGAAACTACTTGATAACACAGATCAATCAATTACACTCCTCTTTGACTGTGTGATGCCACTGTAGGTACTTCTTTAAACCTATTAGCTTTCTTCCTGTGAATCACACTTCATCCTTGTGTTCAATCTGGAGACTAATTCCTAATAAACCCCCCGAAAAACTGGCAGAGAGCAGACTGGGAGGCTGAATTTAATCCAGCTTGGCACAGAAAAGGTGACCTTTCTACAAGCTTGTTTAATTTTTCGTGCCAATTGATGACAGTGGATTATCAATATATCCCAGAGGGTGAAGAAAATTATCTGGGAAGTGTAAGCTACAATCTCATCCATCCATGAAGTCATTACTTCATTAATTCACTCATCCGTTCTTCTTGAAGGACAGGCTGATCAGTTTTTTGCCACTGCTGGATATTGAAAGATGCAGATCATATCAAGATGATGCACCCTACTGCACCTACAGAGAGATGCACCCTCAGGTGACCCACCATCTGTCACTTTGCACTCTCATTCCCACTTGTGAGGCATGAGCTTAGCTTGTTCTTGATGTCACAAAAAGGACACACTTTGCTCCGGCCTGTGAACAAGCTGTCTACAAGCTGGTATCTTCCTCATGTTTGCTCCCACCATTTATTTAGTGAATGAGTCTAAGGACACAAAGTGATATGGAATTGTAGATAACCTCAAATGTACAGCTATCCAGACTTTTTTTTTGCCCCAAGCATACACACACTCACACCCATGTTATCTCCACATATGCTGTCACACAGTCACGTTATCTTGAAATCATTCATCTGTCACGACCTACATAGTGACAGACAACACTAGTCATGTTGCTGAGTGGGGGCACTCACACAAATCACAATACACCATCAGCGATGCACTTCTACACCAAACCTATCGAGATTTGGAAAGGTCAGCTGGGACATTCCACTAGCAGAGCATCTGGTACTTAAAGCTACCTGATAGTTGCAGTGTCCTGCATATGAAGACAACAGCTCGCTGAACGAGAACCTCAAGCTTAAAAACAACCGACCAACCCACATAACAAAATAGGATTGACACAAGGATTGGAACTTACAATGTGATCGTTTTGGTCAGTGTACATTGAGAGAGATTAATGGTTATTTTATACACTTGTCCACATACTTGCTTGAGTAAAATATGTACTGTGTGTGAGATGAAAAGGTTAGGTGGGAGAATTGAGATTGATGTGGAAAACAAAGGGACACAGAACAATAAGGTGAAGAGACACAAGTAAAACTTTGAAAGAGGTCAGACGTTCCGAAAATACAATGAATGTAAGCGAAGCTGGTATTTGACATGCTGTCAATCATTAGGTGTGGGAGAAACATGTAGGTAAACACACAGTGGGTGTACTACCTCACAATAAGATAGCAGGTGTGCTCTTCTGCGGCTGGTAACAATCCTATCAACTGTGCAAAAATAGCTCGTAAATAACATCGTAAACATTTATACTTTTGCTTAAGAAGTATGTGAATCAGCAGGACGGTGTTTTTAGAGAGATGAGAGGCAAAGGTGTGAGCGTTAAGATGAGACTTACCCTTTGACAGCGTTTGCGGTGGTAAGGTTGAATGATGGGCAAACCCAGAGGCGTCACCCACTCCACAGGGTGGCCACATTTAGAGATGAGCCTGGCGCTATCTGTCAACCAATCCTGCAATGAACGGATGTCGCAAGTTAAAAGTCCATATTCAAAGAAAGCATCATTCTGCTTTTTTGTTATTTTTATACATCCCCATCAAAAGAAGGACGGTGATGTTTTCGTGTTCTCCACAGCCACCTCAGATGATGTATGCATTTAGGTCTGTTGCTGAACTTTCTGAATTAACAATTTTTCAGTCCTGTTTAGGAACAGGTGGGAAGCTGTTCCTTCTTCTAAATATCTAAAGCACAACAGCAATGTCTGCATAAGCGTCTGGCACAGTTTATAAGAATAGAAAGGCTGGCACTGTCCCACAAGTACTTTCTCTCATATGCAGGCACACAGAGGTGTAAGTCTCGGGGTAGCAATCTGCCCCATATATCACCACATTTCTTCTTACACTCTGAGGTACAATCATATGAAGATGACAAGAGAGAGCAGAGTGATGAATGAACTAGACAGAGAGCTCAAAAAGTTGACTGATCAATGACTAGATTGATAAGGGGCAGCGGCAGTGGGAGTAAAGACTGAACAGTTTGTTGGAGAAAATAAGCGAATGTTAAAAAAATTGAGAAGGGGGGGGTAAAGACAAATGTATAGAAAATATAGGAGAGGTCAGGGTTGACAGCTTCGGGGGACTGATCGTCTACCACTCTCCAGTTCGTACTTCAACTTGATGCTACAAATGCGAGAGGATTTGACCTATTTAACACACACACACACACATAGATGTGCACACACACACACGCTCGCGCTTCAGGTCAGCCCTTAAGTATAATGAATGGGGATTTTTCATTTCAGACTGGGCTCCCCCCACACAGCTCCCAGAGGACACCCAGAGTAGCTATGGGTGGTGTTTCTATTTGCTCACCAGACTCCTTTTCTGCCTGTGCAGATAATGCATAATCCCTTATCAGGTGCACAGCCTAAATCTCAAAGATGGTGTCTATGTGATGAATGGGTACCGTTGTCGGATAAACTAGTCATTAATACTTTTTTTTTTTTAAATTGAAAAATAAAAAATCTTGCAGTAGTCGGTCAACAATTGGAGTAAGCTTTTTGTGACGTGGAGTTATTCAAACTATTTATTGGTATGCAAGTTTTAATTTACTATTAATTACAGAGATCGTGTTCTGCTTTTTAAGTGATTTTGAACAAGTGTTTTCTTATGTTGGCTAATAATATCTTGTTATTGTTGAATTTATTTGTACAAAGTGCTTTGCTGAAATGTCAGTAGACCTTAAACCTTTTTAACAGATCTGCAGTGACCCAACTCTTTGCCTTCGTCTGCAACTGATTTTAATATGGTCAGTGTTCATAATTGTGCATGGCAAAAACAATACTGCACAAAACACGACATTCCTTTTGCAGCCATTGCGCGGCATAGGATTTTGCAATAGGTGAAGTGTAGTGAACCCACCTGAATCTCTCTGGTCCTTTTAAACATCTCTTTTAAACTGTTGAAGACCAGCCGCACCAGGTAGTGAGATGCTTCCCACATATGGTCCTAGAAATAAAACACATGATTATACTCATATTTTTTTAAGCACACACATTACTATTTGAGCTCCACACGCATCAATTTCTGTCTGATTCATCATTACGAATTGAAAGTATGATAACAAAATAGATGATAATGGTTGCAACTGAGAGTGGTATATCTCTGATAATATATCAGCAGTATGATCTCCATGGTCGGAGCTGCTCCACCCCCCTCTCCCCCCAATCATCCTGTGATCATTCATAATTACACTTCCTCTAAACTCCCTTTTTAAATAATTAGAGACATTATAAGGAGCCATTTAGTATAATCCTCTGGCTGTGAGCTGGTAGACAGCAGGATCATGACGATCCAATCTATTTAGACAATGAGATTAAATCCAACTGTTGAAAGGACTTATTTAGCTTTTTGACAGACAGCAGGCGCTGCAGGGCTGCATGAAAATGAAACACGTCCATTCTTCCATGCTATCATTTGACACAGTGGAGTGCCCATCAAAAAAATATTTACATCCAATAGAGTCAAAGCGCAAGGGATTTGAATTAAAAATACATTCATAATGACTGTGAACATGGAATCAAAGACATCTGTTTTTGTATTACCCTCTGGGCCTCCTTGATACAAGCATCTAATATCTTATTCCCCTGTAATAAAATATTTTTAAAGATTTTGTTTGAAATAATTACTCAGAACATCTGTTTTTCAGTTCTGTTCCATTACAGCTCGGCTGCAGTGCCATGGTCAAAGTTGCTGAAATCCCTTTGACAATACAATTTACTGAGCTAAATTTGTATTCAGTGGCTGTCAGCAGTGTGATAAATACTTTCATGCACATGCAGAAGGCTGTGTTCATCATCAGTATATCTGGGCTCATGATTTAAGCATGTATAGCCAGAGGTATAACGGAAACCACAGAGATAGGAGATTATGCACTAAAAAGTCCTAAAAATATGACAGTACCGTGGGGAACTCCTCTATCTCCCTCAGTCTCTTCTCTATTTGGAGGCGGCTCCCGTAGCGCGTGACCCCGTACACCACAGTCATCACAGTCTGCTTGACCACCTTCCTGCTGATGAAGCCATCAAGGACCTTGGCAATCTGAAGACCATTTTTTGCATCTTGTGCACGAAACTCCTCTACCTGAAACATGGACAGGTTTCAGGTACAAATGTGTGGTTTACATGATATACATCTTTAATGTCTAACACCCTTCTGTCAAAACTCAAGGTGACCCCATCAAACATCTGAATCATGAAATAATCCAATGATATTTACAGAAAGAGAAAAGTTTAAAAGCTTGAACCAGAGGATGTTCTGTACTTTCTTTAAAACATTAGGAACAAAAAGTTGCCAACGAAATTTCAGTTGATCAACTAATGACCATGGTTGATGTTACTTGTTCTGCAGATTCTCCTTGCTTGTAAAGAACAAGGAAGTAAACAATATAATCTATGGTGCCATCGAATCATTAGTTGAATCTATTAGGATTCTAATAGCTGCAATAGAGATACTTAAAATAAAACACTGAGGATCCCACAGCACACAGGACTCAGGTTTCAGTTAGTCTTGCCAGTCCATTGACAAATTTTCCAGTTTACTGAGCATAACAGTCACTGTCTTTGGAGGAATTTGGCCAATGATCTTTCCTCAGGAGGCCCTGATCCCTCAAGTGCTGAAACGTTGGTAAACCGCAATTACAGTAGTTCCAAATAGAGTCTGGGTAAACGAGTAGTTTCACAGCCAAGTCAATTCTTTGTGCATTGTATGCCAACTTGTGTTTGAAGCTTTTGTTATGGAAGGCAGTTTGCTCTCTCTGCAAGGCACCAGAAACTGAGCACTTGAAATATATTCTCAATGTCTCGTCTGTCGCTCACTGTGGGACGTAATGAGTCATCTGAATACTCACAGCTGAGTGTCTGAAACGTGCCTCGCAAGTCAGAAAAACCAAAAAGTCTGTTGCTCAAAGTCTGTGCAGTTTAAAATGAGGGAGTAATACAATATGAAGCACAAACCATCCACTAACACTGACCTGCTGCGCTACGCCGCTGTACACATCCTGGGGCACCTCGGAGGGCACCAGGTTGACCGACGTGGCACCAATAACATCTCTGCCCAGAGCAGCATAGTGCTGGAGACCATTACAGGAGCCATCCTGGAAAACAAGAGGGGGGAAAAAGGAGTGAGAAGGTTAAATCTGTGATTTGGAGGAGAAAAAGAAACACAGAAGAAAACTTCAAAGAAGGGCACAGGGGGAAAGGCTGATCGTAAACAGGTCAAACAAAAGATGACACTAGGAGTGTGGGAGTGAAAGGAAAGCACAGAAGAAAAACGTTTTTTCCTGGGTTTAAAACGATCCCCGTTAATGTGGATATGTTCTTGCCAACTGCTGGATGAGCAGCTCATTTAAATCCTGTTGGAATCTTGTCTCTGACTGAACATATTCCTTATGTTTAACTGTTGCGTTGGTGCTGGTCGACGTTAGTCATTCAAAGGCCATCACTGCTGAAACAACAGGCTTGAGGCGCAACTAGCACAGCTTTTCTGTAACACATTTCTCACTGATTGAGCTCAAACATATAATAAGAAATAATACAATAGACATTCCACACTGACTGCTCTACAGGCTTTGTTTGGGTCTTGGTTCAACATTATGGCCTGATTGGCAAAGACCTTGGCTACACGTCAATATTAGAATGTAAAGGCCCAAGATGGTCAGGCAGGTGTTGCCTTGTTGACTTTGATTGATACTCTCAAGCAGTACTTTAAGGTGACATATTTTCAGGAAATTGTGTGTAGGTTCTCAGTCATCCAGGTCATGGTTATCCAAAGCTGTTTAAGTCAATCCATTGTGTATTTTAAGCCGGGCAACACCCTCCGACAAAGACTGGTCCAGCCAAAAGACCCCACACCACACAGTCAGAAGAGTTATTTGTCCAGTGGATTGACTTAAACAGCTTTGGGAAGACTGCCACAACGTTTCACACTACCTGGTGAACAGGAAAATGGGAGATGAACTGCGTTGGATCAGCAGATCTCGTAGCCTTGGCTATCTCCATGCAGCAACCCAGAGCCTGCCATGGCTCATCAGCATTCATCCACCACTTCTTTCCCTGCAAAAAGCAAAAGCAAGCAAAAAGCACATTATCCTGTGTGAAAAAAAGCATCTCCAATTCTTTGCATTTCCAATACCCTTTGCATTTTGTAATGGTTTAAAGTGATTTTCCTCCAATTAGAGAATGGAATTATAATATAATCTGCATACTTCAGGAATGAAGAACACTATGGCTGTATTTCTGCAGAATGTTACTGTGGAACATCAAAACTATGTAGATCTAACAATAACTTCTACATGGAACTATGAATGAATTTTTTTGACAAAGCATTCTATAAAAAGGAAAGGGCAATGAAGACAACTGACATTTAAAGGGTTGTCAGCAGAGTCCAGTATGTCCTCCATGATAGTGTTGGCAAACTGAAGTCGTTCCTGTAGCGAGCTCCTCTTCTTCAGTCCTGTCAAATTGATTAAGTGGATTTTAAGCCAGTCCAGGCCCTTTGAGCCAAGAGGCTTCCCCTCTGCAAAAACAAGGATGGACCGTGTGACATCATTTCCAAGGTGATTTAAGTGTGGAGGACAAGGATAAGTGCGACCCCGGAAGTCCATGTTGTGAGGAAACCAGAAAATCTCGTCCCGCAAGTGATTGGCGATGGATAATTTATACAGGGCATCCATACGTAGGCTGTGCATCTCGCCATATGTCTTTTTGGCAGTAATCACATTTCTCTTCATTTGGGCTTTCTCAGAAGAAGTATAGCTGGGATCGTGGGGGTTGAAGTAGGGTATTTTGGGGGCCTCTGACAGAGGAGGAGGAATATCTAACTTCTCATTACCCCGATGATTGAAAATGGAGATAATAACATCCAACAAAGGTTTGTTGATCTTCCAAGCACAGTTCCCCAGCTGGTTGAGAGAGTCCATGACAGGATGGAGATTCTTACATTCCTCCAACAACACATCATGCTGTGTGGCCCCAGACACTACCCGCATCAGTTTGGTAGGAATAAGCAAGTAGGCTCCAGACTTGACAGAAGACCAGGGGATCGGAGGGCATAGCATTGGCATCACAGAGGAGGCAAAAGTCAACTTGGTCTCGACGGCCTCCAGCTGCATCTTTGTCAGTATGGGATGGGGCTTGATGATGCCAATCTGCAGGATGAAACATTGTGAGAAATCCAATTATAAATGAGCAGACAAAAAACATGTTGCTCTTAAAAATCGAGACAAGCGGATCAGTTAGACCAACATGAAGCGCAGCTATCTCACAAATATGGCATCTGTTTTTCAGTCATTTAAATAACAAAAGACATGATAAAATAAAGGCTGATGAAATAAACTTTTAATTTCATTAGTAGTTGTCCCCAAAATGTAACTATCATAGCTTCCACAGCAGATGATGAGGCAGACACAATTTTTCTTCATTTAATCATGTAAAACCTTGGTCAGGTGTCAGATTAGCATAGTAAGGAGATTAGGTTACATTTCTCGCAGGTCTTGGGTTTGATATGAATGACTTATTCTGCCCCAAAACTTACTCATGCTCAAATGATCTGACAGAAAAATAAATCACCGCAGCATTGCTTGCACAGTTCAGACTGTCATGCTGTGCTGCACAATCATTAAGATGCTCCCCTGAGGGGCTAACCTCCAAAGAAATAAATAAAGTACAGGAAGGGATTAATAGAAAATACAGTAGAAAGAAAGATGCCTGTAAATAAAAAGCACAGAACAAAACAGTATGCTCCACTATCAAAAGTTCATGAAGTTCAAAAAAGTTCACAATTCTTTTCACATCTTTCCTGACGCAGTCAGTTCATCTTCCTGTAGAGTTTTCAATAAATCAACAAGCCAATTAGAAGAACACAAACAAAAGAGATTGGCCTCAAAGTTATTAATCTTACCCCTTGGTCCTTCTCTCTTAGGTACTAATTTAACACTTCCTCAAGAATCGTTAAATCAGACATTTCTGTATTAATTTTAAAAGTTGAAATCAGAATGGATAAACGAGTTATCTCTCTTTTTAAGATGAAGTATGTGACTCAAGCATGACTGTATTTTACATAGATATCAGTGGAAAAGCTCTTTCCAGTCTGGCTTAATGTTCTTGCAGCTTATCTATTTGGAAAGACTGGTTTAACATTATCACCACACCAGGGTTGCTAATCCCTTTGATATTCATATTGAAAGGAGCAACTAAGCAAAAACATACAGTACCTGAAAGGTGTTGCGGAAGGTGTACATGTGGTAGAAGACGGGAATGAGCTTCTTGTTGTAAGAAGAGTCAAGGGGATCACTGTGAATTTTGAGATTGTTAACCATGAGCTCTATCATGTAAGTTCCCAGCTCCAAGATCAGCATGTGTGGCCAACGGGTCTCGTCTCCCTGTAAAGTGAATCCCAAACTATGCTCCATCTCAAGCTTACACCATCGCTCCCTGGGAAGGACGACATACTCCTAAAAAGAATGAGAAAGAAAAATAGGCTGATTCGGCAAAACCATGGCAAAAATCTACAGGAAAGCCGGGAACTTGATTTTCATTGTCAAATATGGAAAACTGTCAAACAGGCTTAGATTTTGATTCTATCAAAATCCAGCTTTAATGTTTCAAGAAAAATGATAAATATTGTATAAGCCACAAAGATTTTGTCTTATATATATGAGACTGAGCTTCAAACTGGAAGTATCAAGATGAAAATACATAAAGTTAGAACTCTGACAAGTATAAAAGAATAATTAATGTGTCCCAAAAACATGCAAAAAAAACCCCCAACACAGTAAAAGGCATCATTTTCACTACAAAGCCTGCATGAAAATATAACATAAAACAAACACCTTAACTACCACGTGGCAGCGCTTGTTACCGAAGTATAATGAGCTTTTGCTTATTATAGTCTTGATGACATTAGCGTTTTTCCCCATTGTGCAAGGACCATCAAAATAATGGCAGAGCACTGCGTCAGTGATACTGGCTGTGAAATCCCATTGTGGAAACGCTGTCATTTATTCCATGAAAAAATAATGAACAGCCTGTCAGGGAGGTGAACATGCTCACAAGTGTTCATCTGTTCATCACAATTTATTTGTCTCTTATACCTAAATGCTGATGTTGAACCCTGTTCATAGCTTCTCTATAATGTCTTAGACAAAAAAAACTTTGATTATAAAGGTACATGAGGGTGTGATGATTAAAAAAAGATTACTTAATGACATGCATTAAATTGGTGTCATGACTCCAATTGAGAGGTGTCGCTCTACTGTCTTTCTGAATCAGACCTGCAATACCTTTCCGTTTGAACCTCTGCATACAAAGGCAGAGTCCAAAGTACAGAGCATACAGTGAATTTGTGTACAGCAGCATTGCTTTAGAATTTATTTATTTTTAAATTATTGTATGACAGAGCAATCAGAGCACTTCTAAAGATTCACAAAGTCATGCTGGCCTCTCACTGTGTTGCACCACAGCGGACTCAAAAGATAAACCAGCATATTCTGTGGACATTTACTCTCATTTACAAAGTAACACACATAAGAAGTTGTACGATGATTTCTCTACCTTAGTATCTTTGGCCAGAAGTTCAGTGTAAGCATTGTAAATGGTTTCCAACTTTTTCACAATCTGATTTTTGTACTTCTGCCGCACAGAGTATCTTATGAAGACCTTGTTGCCCAGATCTTCAGCTAGGACCTTCAGTGATTCTCCACTGGAGGGCATGTTTGAAACACTCTGGACAAGAACAAAGACAAGTTGTAAAAGGTCCGACTTATGAGTATCAATAACGATTCTGTAACAAAAAGCAGATGTCACTCAAGTTGATTAAAAATTAAGTTATACATACATATCAGATAGAACTTAATCAAAATGAAACTAGTCTTTTGAGAATCAGCATCGCATTCTGTGTTTGCTCTCCTTTGCTGCCAAACATAAATCCTCTTGTTTTTTTAGCTCATGTCACTGTCAGAAACTTGATTGGTGTTTTCCCAGGTTGGGTTGGTTCAAAGTGTTTAAAAGCTTGTTGTACCCAAACACTGACATTGTTAAAGCTCGGCCTCTCAGCATTTTATTGAGTGGTTGCTTGATTACATGCTCAGTATTACCTTTAACATGATGTCAACATACTCATCGTCCTTCAGCAGACAGAGATAGGGATAGAGGTTGCTGCAGCTGTAAGCACTTGTCTTAGAAAGGCTCCTCTTGCTGTCCCTCAGGGCCTGAAGGAGGACCTTCTGCCATTTTTCATGATGCTCAGCAAGCAGTTGCCTCTGGAAGGACAACATATCTGAATATTACCAGCAAAAACTTTACCATATATATATATATATATATATATATATATATATATATATATATATATATATATATATATATATATATATAAATTTATTTATTTTTTATACTGTTTTATATTTTAATTCAATTTTATACTGTTTAGATTTTATTTTATACTGTTTATATTTTAATACTGTAATATTTTTAAATTTTATACTGTTTATATTTTAGCTATAGTTTAGTATATAAGTCCTGTTAGTGCTGCATGTGTCTGTCTGTTAGTGTAATGTATGTCTTGTGGTATGTCCTGTGATGTCAGTGTTTCCTTTTCTCCTGGTGTTTATCCAGTATTATTTGTTATGTAATGCCTGAGCAGTAGATATATACAATTTCCTCCGGGATTAATAATCTATCTATCTATCTATATAGATCGATATAAATATATGTGTGTGTGTGTGTGTGTGTGTGTGTGTGTGTGTGTGTGTGTGTGTGTGTGTGTGTGTGTGTGTGTGTGTGTGTATTGACAACCATCAACTGACTGAATAATAGAGAATGACCAGCCATGGATGAGTAAACAGTGTTGTTCAAGTATATACAGTACATATATCCATGAAAGTATTATGACCATAAATATTCATTGTGCATGACTGTGTGTTTATGTAAATGTTCACGCTTCAGTTATCAGGTCTGAGGCGGGGACACAGTCTTGATTCTGGATCTAGAGGTGACTGCATTGTCTCCAGAGGACTCCATTGCAACAGATTATTATTCTGCCCTGCCTTTCTGTAAATGCCTCTTGACCACCAGGGACTGTCAGCCTGCTGGCTTCCCACGTAGCCCATCTGCAGAGGCAGACGAGCCAAGCTGGACTATAAATGCCAGAGTTTGAAAAAAGGCACGCCACAGGATTATGATTTGTCTTCCTCTGACCTGTCAGGCCTACAGTGTTTATATTATAGAATTGTATGCATAGCAATAGACGGAGAAACATTCATGAGCTTTTAAAATTACAGAACAACAAACTCATATTCCGAGCAATGTATTGTGAGTGTGGCAGGGCAACAAGAACTTAGAATCATTTTCATGACTGATGAGTCTGCTGGGTTATTTGTCGGATCAATCAGTTAGTCATTTGGTTGTGAAAAATGCCCACGAGAGTTTTGTAGAGCCCACAAAGACAAGCAGAAAAAACATTTAAAATGACTTGACAGAGGCTGCAGTCGGCAAATATTTGACTTTTTGATTAAAGCCTTGTGGAAAAAAAAATTAATCAATTATCCAAACACTTGTCAGTTCATTCTCTTGTGCAATTGCTTAAATGATTGATGGGTGCAGCGCAACAGTGCATTAAATGTGACAAAAAGCAATGGTCTGGTGCGGTTACCATTTTGGTCATGTGTTCTGTGACAGGCTTGGCCGCCTCCACAGAGTCAATGGTGACGGTGCCACTCTCCTCCATGTTCAGCTGACGTTTGAAACGCTCTTGAAGCTCCTTCCATGTGATGTCCAGTTTGGGATACCGATGGCCTGCCCTCTATAACACAAACACACAATAGACACAAGGCCAGGAAGATAAATAAATAAATAATGCTTACTATGTGACATTTATTAATTTTCTTGCCAGATGTTAAAACTCTGAACACAATAAGATTCACAAGACACATGTTTCTGTTGTCTGTCTGTCGCCATGAATGTGTTAAACAGACTTTCAGCTTTATATATTTTGGCTCAGTACTGCTAGGCAGCAAACAAACATTGATTGTAAGCAAAGAGGATGCTCTATAGAAAGACAAATGCTGTAATATTAATAAAGTGCAGGTACATTACTATTTTTAATTTTTGATATGTATTGTATTAATAAAACAATTAACAATTAATAAAATTGTAAATTTCCCTCCTGTCTTTACTGTTAAAAGTATGCAAAGCATTCATTTGGTGGATTAATTTAAGTGGATAATAATTGGCCAAAACCCAATAGACTAGTCAGTCAGTCAACAAATGCAATCAGAGGCATGATGGAACGGTCACAACTGACCTCACGCGACAAGGATATACAGTACATTCTTTCGAGAGAGAAACGTGATGCACAGACAGTAAACATCACACACACACACACACACACACACACACACACACACACACACACACACACACACACACACACACACACACACACACACACAGACCAACATGTGCATATGCTGTTTGGTTTGTGCTTAAAAATGCTGCAAATGAGCAAAAAGCTTCGACTGAATGATATGAGAAACAGGAGGGAAGGGAGGTGAGAAAGAGGGAGGAGATGAGAGACAAGGAGAGCAGAGGACCAATTACAAAGCATAGTTGGCTCACTATAAATAGGCAAGTGCCTGTCTGGTTGTGAAGGGGTGACAATCAAATCTATTGTAATCACACTTCTGACAGCTTTCCCAAGTCTCTGGTGGTTAGACTCTCAAAACACACCCACAAGAAAATACCTTGTATGGTCAAACATTTTTTCTCTTTAATATACAGTAGAACACTGCTTAGTATATCTTCACTATTCATGTTTATAGTGCACGTGGTTTTAAAAAGAAACAAAAACCATTCCAACTGTCTAAGCCTTTGATTAGAAAAGAAACATGCATTTTTTTGATAAGGGAATTTGGGAAATTACTTTGCACTTTTTTCTGACACAGCCGCCAGCATTTCAAAGAATCAGGATACCCCATCACGGGTGCATTCCATTTAAGTTACTAAGTTGTCTCATTTAATTGCAATTCTCATTAAGTATCTAATGTTATTTTTTGAAATGTGAGGAATTTTTTTCAAAGTACACACATAAATGGAAAAAAATGTTTAAAATTCTAACTATAATAAAAGTTTCACCTCAAATACACAGTAATGTGTACAAGAGTTCACGTTTTGTGAATTATGTTTTAGAAAATCTCATCTGAGACGAGTCCCGCTCACACAATGAACCTAAATAACATCAACATGCAGACAGGAAAAAATACAAATGATAAAAATTCTACATATCAAAAGGCATTATTGTAGTACTTGGTTATTGTGAGCGGAAACCTCACAATGCCTCTGAGAAAGATGGAGGCAAGCTCGTGTTACCTGCATATAGAAGTCCTGGACCAGTGGTGAGGAGTTATGGTGTGTGGTTACATTGGGTCTGGGCTGGTAGTCAGGCTGTACAGTGTGGATGGCCTTGAGCACCATGTCTCGCTCATCTTGTTGGAAGATAGACTGGCTGAACATGTCATCCATGGAAAAACCATCCTTCTTCATCTGGCTCAGACATCTGGACGTACAGAAAAGGTTTTAATTGAACTTTTCAGCAGATTTTAGCCGTGTTGCCTCTGCGGGGGCCTGGGGACGCTCTTCAGAACGAGCGTCTCCATGAATATTTAGCCAAGCTTTGAGATTTCTGGCTTTTAAATCTCATTTATTAGATTTGGGATAAAAACATGCACTTTGGTGACTCCACAGTGACTCACGTTCACGAGTAAGAATTTGAGGGTAGCATAACTCAGTGACAGTTTCAGCAATGGTGAACAGATTGAATCTACCTAATCCGTGACACAAACATTAATATGACAGAGTAACATAATACTGTGACATGTATGGTGTTTTAACAACACTTACCATGGCTAACATGAATCAAAGATGAGATATAAGAGAACTCAGTACAGACGCATAGTTGGAGGACCTTAATTTGCTATACCATATATTTAATATTTATTATATTTAATATATTTAAAAAGTCGGAAAGTTTATAAAAGGAAAATGCAGCTGACAGTTCGGCATTTCCGGTTCAGCCTTGTGTGCTTTGCAAAGGCTTCCCTGTATTTTTCAGGATACCCATATACCTGTGTGCTTTGGTGGTTGTGTATGACAGAGACAGCATGTTTCAGAACTCACTGTAAGAGTTAGCGCCATCTGCTTCAGACACAACATCCATCAGCATTAGTTAAGCGGCTTTGTTCCTTGCTTGCCTTTCTTTTCATATTTTTCCACACATTATCATACAAATACAGTCAAATTGGATGATAATCTTAATATTTATGGCTAACCAGAATATTCAATAAAAAAGGATATAATATAAATACTTAAAATACCACTGTCCAGGATTTTATTCTAACATCTAGTGATGAACACCCTAACAGATTTAGAAAAAACCTACATATATTCCACTCTGTTGTAGAAAATCACAATAATTTTCCATTCAATCGATATTTGCTAATATTTTGCCAAGCCCATCAGATGACGCAAGAATGGGTTTTCATTTTTGACAGAGACTATTGTTATTATGATGAGCAAACTCTGGAGCCAGAGCTAAGGTTCAAAGTTGAAGACCTTCTGACCTACCTGCTCATGTTGGGATATTAAAGAAATAATCATATAAGTTGTGGAGCTTGTGATTTATTCAGCTTTCAAAACAAACTCATCTATGGAATCATTATTTTCCTCTGGTTGTCCCGGATTAACAGTTACAGAATATCAATTTGAGTATTTGCATTTGCAGGTCTTCCTGCTGAGACTTAAAGCATGATTTTGATCCAGAGGCAGATAGGCACTTATGGCAAGACAGAAATGTTTATTTAAACAGAGTCTCCCAGAGATCTCCAACAGAGAGCAGAGTCTCCATGTCTGGACTGCAGATAATGACAATGCGCAACCGGCACCTGGAATACAAATGAGCGATGTAATATCACAATGATTCTTACAAACTGATTGATCTTTAATCATCTTGTCTATATCAAACGATGTTTAATTGGTCTCCATTAGCAGGATTCATGAACTAAACTGATAAATATACTGTGAGTGCAGTTTCATGTCATGAATTTTGGGAACTACTACAATAAAATGTCCAGAGTTAATCTTTTGTTTCATAAATATGGACTGTAATTTAATCTGTGCTGTATATTGTGCATGTATGGTACATTTGACAATAAAGTTGACTATGACTATACTATATACACAGCATTTTCACAAATGAAGAGGAAGCAAAGACAAAAAACATTTTGTACAAGACACATAAAGCATATTGTGCTAAAATAGAATTGAACAACACCTACGACACTATTACAAATATTACATATACTGTATGTGGTATATTTATGCCCAGGTGTCCACACTGCAGTATTTTTATATGTGTAGTTACAGGGGCCTCGTATCTACAGGAAGAGACTCATGCACCCGCCCAACATGAGCTTGAGGATCCTAAATACTGACTTTATTGAGCCAAGAGACAGAAGTTTGGAAAATCCATTTGTCATCAAACTCAGATAATGGGAAATCTGTGTGTCATCCTGTGCACCTCTTACTTCACATAATTAGAAATAACACGAATTACCAACTGGAGGATCAGCAACTTAATTAATCAGGTGTTCTGCACATGACGTTGTATGTCGATTAAAGTGTTATGAAATATATGTAAAGTGTTATTTCCACAGCAAGCCAAAGAGGTCAATTTCTTTAGCATTTCCACTCATGGCTTGGAGTCCCTTATGATGCTATGTGCAATTTTGGTCTGAGTAAATGAGAGAGCCTTCAACAAAGGGAGGATTAGTCTGGGTGTTGGCAGTGTGGTCCAGAGGAACAAAGAGAGAGGGTGAAAGATAGAGCATAATCAGCCTTGTGACTGCTCTGCTGCACCTTAGGGAGTAAAGAGCTCTGGAGGACACAGCACTTACAAAAGGGAAAACTTGAAGGGATGTGTGTGTGTGTGTGTGTGTGTGTGTGTGTGTGTGTGTGTGTGTGTGTGTGTGTGTGTGTGTGTGTGTGTGTGTGTGTGTGTGTGCGTGTGCGTGTGCGTGTGTATTTGTGTGTCACAGAAGAGAGGGTAGCGAATTGGTACAGTGAGGGCAACGATGCTGTGGGGATGAGAGAGAACTGACAGCCGATCATAATAAATGGGAGACAACACAGTAAAAAAAAGTACAGACAGGATACAACAAAAAAGGGCCGACAGAGAAGAGAATGATGAGGAAAGTGGGGAAAAGGAAGACTGCCGGGCAAGGAGAGCACTGCTGCTGAGCAACAATGTCATATAGGCATTGGCTTACACTGATCGATAGATCAAATAGATACCCACTCCCAAACTCTCAGCCCTGCTACCCGTTCTGCTATTGGACCACATTGTCTAGGGTGTTCTCCCCAGGGTCAAGGAGGAAAGTATGCATGACTCGGTGTCTCTCCTGCTTGTGGTTTGTGTAACGGCACTCGACATAACCGAGGCTGACGAAGCTCTCAAACACTTATCAGGCCAGCTGAGACACAAAGGAGTGCTGAGGTTTCACAAGTTCATTGCAAAATCATGACGCAGGACTGGGACATTTTGTACGGTGAGATTAAAAAGCACAAAAGGTGCCTTCTTAAAAGGACAGTTGACAAATATAAACTCCTCAGAGGACAGAGTATGTGGTCCATACCTGCACTCCCTAAGTAGTCAGAAAGTTTTGGTCTTTCTGTCAGAAAGACCAAAACGTCAGTTGAACTTAAATCATCCGTGTCAACTTGTAGTATAATAAAGTTATACTCTAATACACAAATAATTCTGATAAAATCCTGATAACAGTTTACAATACAGGTTGTGATATTTTAGAAGAATATATTTCAGAAATCTGATGATGATATTAGAAAGTTTTTGGTTTTTTTTAAAATCTGAATTGCAAAGCCACCAATATTCATTTACCATTTTTGATAAGGAGAAGTGCAAAGGGCGTTTCATACCTGGAAAATAAGTCTGAGGTTGCCCTCTGGTGGATAAATGGTGTACAAGTAACAATAATTTAGACTTCACTCTAAACAAACCTTCTATGTTCCTGTATGCGTCCATCCTTGTAACATTTCTTTACAACACCTAATGTGCAGATGTTTTTGTGATACTAGGTGCCATAAAGGATACATCCACAAACAGAAGACAATCCTTGTGTTGACTGCAAGGGGGGGAGGGGGGACACTCCTGAACTGGATCATGTCTTGGCACAACAAGTGGCCATGTGTCTCATCTACAGTATATATTGGTTCTCATTCAGATACACAGATACACAAGAGGAACACCCACTGCACTTTGTACTTTGCCCCAAATAAGTTAAGCTAAGACCATTTGAACAAAAATGAATGAGCTCTGCATTGGGTAGAAGCCTGGGAAACTCATTGGGCCACAAGTTGTCTGATGAAGATGTGAGCTCAATGTGAGGGTGTGACATCATTGCTCAATGCGCTGAAGTAATTTTAATTGTGGAGCTGGCACAGATACTTTGCAATACTTCTTTGCAGAGTGCTGCTGTTTTCCAACAATTTTACTAGTAAAAAGGTAAACTTGGGTCTTTTGGAAAACTACAACACACATTAAACAATTTTTTAATCGACATAATTAAGTAAAAAAATTGTAGTCTATGTGCTTTACATGGAAACAATATTAGCAATAAGATAAGGGGAGAATGAGAGGAGAAAAGTGCACTTTCACCTGTCAGCTTAATACAGGAGAGACACTGAACACCAGACTGATTCGCCTCAAAATAAACTTATTACCATTTTTAAAAGCCTTGTAGAAATTTGAAATCCTTTTTGGATGTCATGGACGATAAAGAGGAGAGAAACCATTTGGCTTGTTATTAGCGAACAATTCTAAATCCAGCATGCAGTGGTTGCATCAGTACATATGACATGAGTAACCTCCACATTTATGAAGGCTTCTAGTACTCCATGAATGCTGCATTATGAAATTTTAATTACAACAAAAGACACCCTGACCTCTTGATAAGCTGAAAGCCTACGTCAGGCAAGAATGACACAACTGCTCTTCCCACTTACCAACCCTTCCTGTGTGTTGTTAAAAGAAAAGGATATCAAGTGCAGAGTAAAGATGACTATGTCCCAAATTTTCTGAAATATGTAGCTGGAATCAAATTGTAAATAAGGATGTCGCTTTCAAAAAACAATTAATATATCTATTGTAACAACTGTCTCTGTGCTATTTTCAATGACAGTAAATATGGGGATTCAATGATTTTGAAATCATTGTAACCCATTTTCATTTACATTTTACACACATCCTAACTTTTTCACTGATTTACAATTCTGTAAACACATTTAAATATTGCAATATACATTATTCTAAATACTAGATTTTTATGATTTAAGTTTTTTGGCACAGAAAAAACATTATTTGAAAAATCAATATACAGCAAGAATCAAAGGAAATCACTTAACCGTTCTGATAACCAACATGTCTGAACACTGGGAAATAACGTAACATGGAAATCCAGTAATTTCCAGCAATAAACTTGTTATAAACTGCTAATAGCTAAACAATATTCACTAAATCATTCTAACATAATTAACAAAGACATACGAGTAGTGCTTGCTTTCAAAATATTCATCAAATTATTGAAAACAAGCTACTTACATAAACACTTTTATTTTCATGCTGTTTATGGACCCAATCAGACGTAAACAGTATTGTCTATACACGCCTGAGCCGGTGTGTTAAACCTTGACGTGACCCCTGCTGGTAAGTCTTGGTATTGCAACTTTATCATTCAATAGCCTTGAATGGTAAACAGTAAATGACATAAAATGCATGTCAACAAATACGCAACACTTCATGGGGTTGATTCATGTGGTGTGTGTGTGTATACTTGCCTTGTGACAGTCTTGGGGGAGCAATTAGGTGTGCGGCCTATACACTCCAGTGATGCACAGTACGACCCCAGATTGGGTTTCAGACCAGCCTCTTCTAACAATATCAACACACGGCCAATCTTTTCCAACATGCCCTATAAACCAGAAAGACATAGCCATGGACAGGATGTCAACTCATTCTCACACTCACATGTAACAATCTCAGTGATAACAAATATTTTACTGTTTTTGGCTTCTCCTATTGCTAGAATTCTTAAGCCTATATGCACACAGCTTACACACAATAACATGTAATGTAAGCTTCAAGTAGTTTAAAAAAATGAAAAATAAATCAAACAAAAAAGATATCCTGAGAAAGAATACCATTTTCTTATTTTATCCACAAAGCCAATGTTAAAATACACAGTTTTACTTGAGAACAAAACGCTGAACTCACATGCTTTGCCCACATCCTTATGATGATGTTGTACTCGTCTGTGCTGAGATGTTTACGTCGACCACTTAGACGGTGCTGGTTGAGCAGGAAACGGTGTGCCCTCTCAATGTCCCCAACAAACACACAAGCCTCCAGAAAACAGCGGATGCGTAGACACATGTTCCGACTGAAAAATCCTTCGCTTTTCTCATGTTGGTCACTTGAAGACATCCCCTGGCTTCCTTGATAAATGAGCCTTCTCTCCAGCTCTTCTCCCTGAGCCTGCTTTTCAACATTGCCTCCTGTTTCACATACAGCTTGATTTTTTAAGCTCTTCTGTTCCCATTTAGAAACGCCACATGAAATGGCTGTTGCAGTACTAACAGTAGTGGAGGTAACTGGGGGAGACAATGCACTAGAAATCTCTTCAGACAACGCAAATTGTCTCTTGACCTCCTTTAACAGAACAGTCTTTTTAGCTCTAACTATAGTTTTAATTGTAGTATTAGGGGACATCAAGCGGTTTATACTTCTTTTAGAATTGGGTGGAGGTTTCTTTTCTACATTCTTTTGTAGTTTCTGTTGGAGGTGCTGTTTTTCTGTGAGTTTTGTCATCCTTTCCTTAGATAATTTCTCTAACCAGCGACTGGGCTTGGATTTAGAAGGCCCTTTAACAATCTCAGTTTTGTCCTGAGGTGCATTTTTGAGACTCTTTCTGGATAAAACCCATCTTGAAGAGGTGTTGGGTCTGATTAATTGCACCTTTGCATGTTGGACATTTAAAACGCTGTCAGATTGGAGTTGACTTATCCTGGCCTCAAGCACTGAAAGTGAGAGATTTATGATTAAAATTTACTGTAACTGTTGATCAGCATGCTGGTGGCACAAAAATAGATGCATACTTAAAATACAAATTAAGGAACATGCCTAAGTAAAGCACCATAATTGTTCACATAATTGCACCATAACTGCTCACAAAAATTAAAGGAACACTTAAAAGACATTATATACATCAGATCTCAATATGAAGTTGGATGTCCATAAAAATAACGACAGGGCAATGTCTTAGGAACAAAAGGATGACAAGGCTTTTAATGGAAATAAAAGTTTTCAGCCTACACCGGGCTCATTTGTGTAGACACCCTAAAATCAGAGTGAAATATGTGGCAGGACAGTCCATTTTTTCAAAAACTTAATTTATGCAACCCAAAATGCTTTTCAGTATCTTGTGTGGCCCCCACGAGCTTGTATGCATGCTTGACAACGTCGCGGCATGCTCCAAATGAGACGACGGATGGTGTCTTGTGGAATTTCCTCCCAGATCTGTACGAGGGCATCCCTGAGCTGTTGTAGTCTGAGGAGCAACCTGGCGGCGCCTAATGGACTTAAACATAATGTCCCACAGATGTTCTATTGGGTTTAAGTCAGGGGATGGTGAAGGTCATTCAATTGTTTCAGTTTCTTCATCCTCCAGGTACTGCATGCGTACTCTTGCCACGTGAGGCCGGGCATTAGGAGGAAACCAGGACCTACAGCACCAGCTAGGGTCTGACAATGGGTTCAAGGATTTCATCTTGATACCTTATGGCAGTCAGCACCATTTCCCAGGCAGTACAGGTCTGTGCGTCCCTCCATGGATATGCCTCCCCAGACCATCACTGACCCACCACCAAACCTGTCATGTTGAACAACGTTACAGTCAGCATAACGTTCCCCTTGTCTTCTCGAGACTCTTTCACATCTATCTCAGGTGCTCAGGGTGAACCTGCCCTCGTCTGTAAAAAGTACAGGGCGCCAGTGGCAGACATGCCAATTGTGTTGTTCTTGAGCAAATGCCAGTCAAGCTCCACGGTGCTGGGCAGTGAGCACGGGGCCCACTACAGGACGTCAGGCCTTCAGGTCACCTTCATGAAGTCTGCTCCTGATTGTTTGGGTGGAGACATGCACACCAGTGGCCCTCTGGAGGACATTCTGTAGGGCACGAGCAGTGCTCAGCCTGTTCCGTCTTGCACAAAGGAGCAGGTATCGGTCCTGCTGATGGGTTGAAGACCTTCTACGACCCTGTTAAGCTCTCCGAGAATGACAACCACTCTACTGAAATCTCCTCCATGCTTTGGAGATTGTGCTGGGAGACACATTAAACCTTCTTGCTGCAGCACATGTGGATGCGCCATCCTGGAGAAGTTGGACAACCTGTGCAACTTCTGTAGGGATAAGGAATATCTTCATACTGCCAGTAGAAAGGATTCCTCAAGCCAAAACCAGCACGAGTGGAAAACCAGTCAAAAAAGATCAAGAGGGAGAAACTTGAGATGACCTCCACATGTGAAACCAGTCCTGTTTTGAGGGTTTTCTAATTGTTGCGACTGTAGTGCACCTGTTGTTAATTCCATGAACACCAAAACAGCTGAAAGTGATTTGCGATGCCCTCAGTTGCTTAACCAATCAGAAACTTATCAGACGGGTTTAGTTGATTTCATGCCAGGCCCAATTACAAAAGTGTTCCTTTAATTTTTGTGAGCAGTGTATTTAATACACAGATCAATCGGATAATTGGAAAATGACTTAGACATATAGCAGCATACCATTTAACAACTGAGACTGTACACGAACACGATTCTTTCCATCTTCTGCTTTTGGGTTTATACATGAAACATTTCTTCTTTGAAGTTGCCAGGACGTCTCTGAAAATACAAAAGCAATTCTGTTTCAAGCACGCAAACATCATGTCTCATCTTTCTGACCAGTTTCCCTTCAGATTTCGTTCATTTTGCTCCGTTTTCGTCCATATTAATACAAAAAGCAGCAGGGACTACTTTACTAACGAGGGACTTCCGGCGGAACTCTCCGTTACCCACGCAGTTCAATGCTAAAAGTAAGGTTTGTGTTCCAACACAAAACTGCATCAATAACAAATTCTAACCAAAAGCTGCGGGAGCTTATGTTAACTCAACAACATAGAAATACTACAACGCCAATGCCGTGATATTTAACACTGTTGCCATTCGTATTGCGATGCTAACTTGTGGTAACAACATGACACCGTCTCCCTCGGCTCACCTGAAATTCGCCTAACTTCACCGGTTCTTCTCAACATACACTGCTGAACGCATTCTGCAAAAGACATGCAAACAGTATACTTCTCAAATAAGTTACGACGGTTCAGGTATTTGGCGTAAGCACATACTCTGATAAGTGACATTCTGTCATGTAATAACCGCGTTACTCCTAACCACTAGGCTGCCATCTTAAATGAGACCAAACTAGTCGCAAGACAAGTTCGTCGTACATTAAGGCATGACTAGCCGATCGCAGATAGATACCGTCAATCAGGTGTACAGTACTGCGTGTTGCATCGCTGGCGCTAATCCGTGTTAAGTATTTACAGTCTCGCATATTTCTGTATTTCAGGGATATGTTTTGCACTGCTAGGAATATTAGTAGGAAATATAAATATTTTTCATAATAATACAATATGGCAATGTTTTTGTTTGTTTTTGCTCATCATGCAGAAGTACTGTACAGTAATTACAAATTTGACAAACATCAGATTACTTGAGTTTTTCCATCTCCGTTCTTATATTGTGCCCTTTGCCGGCTATATTTGTCTGACAGTTTTAGTTTAGTTTAGTTACTTTTAAATACACATTTTTTCACAGTCCGTTTCCAGTGAAACGGGTGAGGGGGTGAGGTTAAATTAAAAATGAACTGCAACATATTTTTATAATTCGCTAAAAAGAAATGCTTCGTTAGAATAAACGAATTTGCATGCATGAACTCCTGACCATACTCATATGTAACCGGGTTGTTTGGAGACTTTGGTCTTTCTTGTCCTCTCATCTTATAACATAGTAAGGTTTTAGTCTTTTAAAGTTACATTAGTACGTAGACAACAATATTTTTTCTCTCTATTAATCACATGATGTTACGCCAACTTATTTAATATCGCGTTTTCTTTTTTCAAATCTTTACTTTGCAGATCCTCCCTAGTTTAATACCGAAAGTATCTGAAAGTCACTGCTTCGTATTTTGTGTCTTTTCAATGGACTACTTTTTTTTACATCTGCAGTCATTTGAAACAGATGTCAAAGATATTTGGCCGACAGGTGGCAGTCTCATCACACTCATTCAAAGTAGGTCTAGTAGTCAAAAAGGACACCATTGTGAAAATTAATACCCTACAACAAGCTATAGTAATCGGAGGTACATTTTTAACATTTCATACATGTCATTTTACAACTCACATTACTCTAATATTCTCTCTGGAGTGTTTAATATTTTAGTCATGTAAATTTTAAGTTTTTGATATAGTGTATGGTATAACAAAGTGAGAATAATAGATGATTGGAGTATTGATTCTGATCAAACAATTGCCATGAATTCTAAATTTTATTTAAGAGAAAAATATCATCACTTAAAACAGCACAAGTGGAGTACATTGTCTAAGGTTTGCATCTACACAGTTATCATGGTACTGTAAATGATGAGACATTATTGTAAATGATGAGACAGAAATGTCTCATCATTTACAATAATGTCTCATCATTTGGGGAAGGTCACAGCGTACGAGGTTAAATGTATTTTTATTGGTGTAATCTGAAGCTGTGTTTATGCACACACAACCCACACTCATGTTGACTCGATCCAAGTACTTGTGACAGCCCACTGAAAACTATTGTCGTCTCCTTCCAGTTGAGGTTCAAACATCATACAATCTAAACCAAGTTTGTGTCCGCTTCAAATTGACAGTAAAACTGAATGTATCTCATTCACAGCCTGTATACTTTTTGACCCTCGGCAATGTCAGCCTCTCCTCGCCATGCATCCATAAAGCATTCTTAAACACTTTAGCATCTCTTTGTGTCTCTGCAGGCTGGAGGTTAACACAAGCACTACTTGACAGAGAGAGGGAAGGGGGGCTGCGGAGAGGGAAATGAGGTCCAGGCAGTACATCTTTTCTCAGTGGAGGCTGTGGCTGAGAGCACAGCGGTGGGTGTCTGCTGCTGAGCTGTAGGTGAGGATCAGGAGGTGTTTGTTGCCACGGTTCACGAGCAGGGCCCCTTGACAGCCTCGTTTGATGTGGTTGGCCCCTGTCGGCGGCTGGCTCTTTGCGCTGGTGTGACAGTCATTGCCGGGTGAGTGACTGTCAATGCCTCGACCTACAAAAGAGGAGAAGACAGGCATTCATGGGGCCTGATAATGGCCAGGCCAGGACAAGGCTGCCATTCTCATACACTTTGATCATGTGGATTCTTTTGCACACCTTTGTAGAGGCTCCCTATTTGTTTAACAGATGGGGAGAGGGCTGTTTTGATGGAGATACTTCTGTGTGAGATGCTTGTGCTGGTAAATGCCTTTGGCATGAGTTTATGTTTGTGAAAGTCTCTTGTGTGCGTGCGTCTACACCACTTACATGGTATTAATGATCTGTCGCCGTGCAGAAAAAAAGGTTTCTGAGGGACTTCGCTGTGAGAAGCCACATGTGTGGCATCTTGAAAATCATATTTAAGAAAATATTATTAAGATTTTCTGAAATGACACTTTTGTGCTCAATATTACATGTGCAGGATATTGTTACACATATTACAGTATATTATGAGCTTACTGTGAGCTAATAAAATACCTCCATTTTGAAATATTAGTCACCACATCAGAGACAAACATAAAAATGATCCTACAAGCTCATGCAGCGACCTTTACTGGAACACCGTGAATCACACAGCTCTTACTGAATTATTATATGCTAGAATTTTAAATGTATTCATTGAACGAGTGGCACCATACTGCTATTCTATTATACCATGGAATAAATTGAAAGAATGATGTGCTATTGCTCAGTCTCAATATTGAGACATTAGGCGAGTGAAGACACGCTGAATCAGCAAAGATTTTTTTAAGTGCTTTTTCCATCATCACCGCCATCCTGTTGTGAGACTGCTTCTGTTGTGCTCTCCTGATACACCAGATAAGCAGTTTGTTACTTTTTTTTTTTCATTAAAGTCTATCGAGTAGATCTCTGTGTGCTGTAAAGAACTGGGATCATGGATCCCTCAGATGTTTTCTTACCAGCAGCTAGACAAACGACTGATCATATTGCTACTGATAATAGACAATGGTCACAAAGCAGCAAATGCAAAGGGACATTTCAACAGTACATTCAGATTGAGGTGGTACAAATGTTTTCTTTAACCACATCTGGATATTTGTCAGCTACTCTCACCAAATGGCTCAGTTACGTGGAGCTCACATGCGTTTGGCTTGACAACACCGTTGGATTAATTATTAGAGTTATTTGCATAATCACCATAATTGTTGATATGCTGCCAGTGATGACTGTGTGAGAGATCACTTGCTTGTGTGAAGGTTGCCACTTCCAGCAGCTCAGCATCTAAAATAAATAGGAAAGTGGATACATGACTGTCTGGACATTACAAACAGACATTATGTCAGTAACAAAAGCAAGACAGAGAAAGAAAGAGACAAGGACTTAGCAGACCGGGAAAACAATTAATAATAGGGAGCCATTACTGAAGGACTGTCAGTGCTAGAAGGGAGGTCGAGTTTCAGACCCTTTTGAAGACTTTGATGGTACAAAACAGGCCTCATTATAGAGATATTATCTCTATTCATACACTTACAGAGCCGCTTGGATTCCTGCTGGGAAAGATTAGGTTCCTCCACTTGAGAACATCGTCCTTGGGTGCCTGGCTCACGGAGTGGTGCTCTCAGCTCAGGCACACCCACCAGCACGGCTGGACTAAACTCAGGGAATCCCAATATAATCCATGTGTGGCAGACATGCACAACACATGCTGTGGTAGCTGCATAAAGAAGTTACAGAGGCTATGACATTGCTCTGCAGATGGCAATGTACTGTAGGTCAATGCATCACAACAGTGCAGATTGAAATATCTCACAGAGATTAAATTCTGACAGCCATAAATTCATGATTCTCCTGACTTATCTCATTACATTGTTATGATTTTCAAGGTTGTGAAATATCTGAATCATTATTGGACGCCTTGCCATGAAATTTACACACTTTCAATGAGTATAGCTTAAATGTCTCTCCAGTGCCATCATTATATCAAATTATGTTCCAGTACATTGATTTGCAACCAAATGGATAAGCTAATAAAATTCTCATTGACCACAGTTGTAATGAACAATTCTAAAGTTTAGGTTAATAAGAGTGATACTGCATGTTTAGATGTGTAAGCATTAAGATCAGAGATAACAAGCTTCTTGCATCGGTACTTCTTTCCCTAACGGCTTCTTGGGTCAGTCTTATTTACTGCACAGAATTAGATGTTTTGCAGCAGATTCCTCCCTGAACTGATTAGACATTGTAAACAAGTTTAACAGTTGTAAACAGAGAACTTAGACTGGGAATTAATAAGATCCTTAGTATGTGTTGCAGCTTTGAAACCATGTAAAGTGCTGTTGTTGCCAAAGATCAGAGATGAACATTGAAAAACAGTAAAAAAGTGAAAGTTTTTCATAATGAAATGTGTAATGCTTGTGTCTTCTCTGGCTCTGAGCCAAAACATTTGCTTCCAAGACTGACACAGCTGATAATCATAGGATGCTGACCTGAGGGGACTTTCTGATGTTTGAGAAGTTGTAAAGTACATGAAGTGATTGTGGGTTATTTAATTATAGGAAACTCAACAAATGAAGAGCAAGTGGACCCTCCGGGGGGTTTATAGTCGCTCGGTTTTTTTTTTTTTGGTTTTTTTTGGGTTTTTTTGGGGGGGGGGGTTGTGGTATTTTTCTTTCTGTATGAGTGTGTGCGTGCGTGTGCGTGCGTGCGTGTGCGTGTGTGTGTGTGTGTGTGTGTGTGTGTGTGTGTGTGTGTGTGTGTGTGTGTGTGTGTGTGTGTGTGTGTGTGTGTGTGTGTGTGTGTGTGTGTGTGTATGTGTGTGTAGTAGTAGTAGTATTATAAGAGAGACAGCACATTCATTTCATTACATTTTTTATTCCACTTTAGAGAAAAATACAAGATTATGCTGAACATAGATAATAAAAAAAATAAGCTATCATATTTTGTTCTTCAATAAACATGTGTTATACTCACGTGATATATTTCATAATTAGAAAACATAACTTCAGTATTGCCTCACGCCCCCGGTTGTCTAGGATAGGCTCCAGCAACCCACAACAGCGGAAGAAGCGGGTGCAGAAAATGAATGAATGAATGAATGAATGAACGAACTTCATTATTGACCCATGACTGCATTTGTAAACATCAAATCTATCTTATGATGTAACAACTGAAAAGCAGCATCACTAATCTATTTGGATTTCCACCTTAAAACCTATTTGTAATGTATTACTTCTTTACCTAGAAGCTAAAAATTAAATGGTAAAATTAAACACATGTAATTTGGCTGCAACACAATGAGTTATTGTCTTACTAAAAGTAAACTGTTCATGATCAATGTCATACTGGAAAAAGAAATGGTTAAGGCTGTTGGTGAGTTTGTAATGGACATATGGAGTCTGTTGGGACTATTAGCTGGAAGCATAATGTGACTGGCAAGCATGTGCAACCATCTGCCTCGAACAGCAAAGAGGAGGAAAGGGAGCAGAATATTGTAAGGTAAACGATTAACTTATATACATGCTCAAAGGTATTATAATGAATTTGTAATAGCCCTCAAGACCAGATATGTTTTAATTACATATCAGGTAGGTAATCAGCCCGGCCAAAGTTGGTCATGAAGACACGTCTCAATGATTCTTGAGTTTAAATGGCACATTTAAAGCATATTACACTTTCATCCATTGTGCAAAGATAGCCATCATCCAATCACCTTATATAACTTGTTTATTTTCTATTATCAGCACTGAGAGAGAGAATAAATCATTTACTGAGCAGAGCCTGCGAGCATTCAGATGTCCTGAAAACCACTGACATGCTTTCTTAAACGGGAAAACAATCGCATAAAACTGTAACAAAAAGCACATTTTGAATGTTCCCTGTCCCTCTTTCTTATTCTTTGTTTCACATTCTGACTCCCACCAGTTCCACGCATGTTGGAAACCTCACGTAAGCGGTGACTAAGAGCTACCCTTTGCAGAACAGATCTGACATTTGGGAACAGGAGACAGGAGGAGAGAAAAGACAAGTTAAAAAGTAGATAGCAAATATAACCAGAGGAATTTAACACACATGACTGCTTGGTTTAATTGAGGGTAAAATACTGTGATTTTTACTAAGGGCCTATATACGTCTACACTAAGAGTACCTTTGATAAAGAGGCTGGCGGGCACAAGTACCAGAACATACTGGCATGTAGACAGGAAAGGCTTGGGGGAGTTGCAGCAGGCAGTTTGGAGAAAGAGGTCACTGCTTTCTTTTTCATAGGGTTCTTTTTTTTCAGATGTAAAAGTTTAAATAGGGGTTTGAGGGACAGCAAGTCTCTGGGGGCAGGTAACAACCTACAAATTGAGGAATGACTCACCCTCCATGAGCACCAGACAAGTAATGACTGTTTTGAAAATAAATGAATTATCACCACCATTTTTTCAATTTTCACTGAATTGTCATTGAGAAAACCTCAACTTGTGTGTCTTTTTTTTTTCTATCCGCATCACTTTTTCAATCTTTTTCGATTTCACCACATTTGCATTTGTCCATGACAGTGTCCTGTCTAAATTATGACTAAACCTTTACATTACAATAAAATAATACTTCAAATGTCATGTGTCTACAACAACCAGGGAGTGGAGCCAGAAAACAGTTAGTTTAACTTAGCACAAATGCTGGAAAGAGGGGAAAAAACTGCATTTCCAAAAGTAAAACAATCCATCTAATTATTATTCTACTGTGAAATAATTTATATCTATTTAATATCTGCAAAAAAAATGATAGTTGTTGCGGTCATGTGTCAGTGGTTTGGAAAAGACAAGCCTTATGGATCAAACCAATAAGTATCTGAAAACCACCAGCATACTGTATTTCTTTGCCTTGAGATGAAGCCTGATGAACTATTTCATCCTCTTTCACACCTTAAGACAAATTAAGCTAATCAGCAACTGGCTGTAGCCAACAATTAACATACAGACACCAAGGTTTCACATTGAACTTGTGATGAGAAAAGGTTGTGTTGTGTCCCCAAATCCCAGTGCTTTCTCTTTTTTAAGTCCTAGTTTATTGTATAAAATTCTTCTTGTGTGTAGATGTGCCTGTTGTTTATTTGTTTTTGTTTTTTTTTTCTTGGAAAGGATAATACTCTATGAAATATCCAAAATGAAGAGCTAATACTGTTAACTGAATGACTTGGATTGCCATAATCAGGTTCAGACAAGAGTGTGAGAAGTCGCAGAAAAAGGTGTCCTTCATTTGTGCCCTGCTCTCCCAAACTAAAGATCAGAGAGGGTGTTTCATTGAAATATTAACACAGGTGATTGAAAAGTCTCTCTGACTTCATCTGGTCTAACTCTACTAACACTCCTGCAACCTGCTCTGTGTTTGTGACTGCTTGATGATTCAAAGCAGCGGCCGCAAAAGGAAAAAAAAAGGGAGCAAAGGGTCTGTTAATTTGCCCCATGTGGCCAGGGAGAAGAAAAGAAAGCAAAGGTGTAAAAAAAAAAAAAAAAAAAAAAGGCCCTTTCTGGTTCACTAGATGGTAATGGAGCTGATTTGACCATGTTACAAAATGCTTCACCATTCACATCAAGGCGAGACATGAGAAGTCATCGGATAGGAAGAGGAAGTAAGTCTTTCCAGGTGTCTAAGACAAAAGGAGAAGAAATAGAAAAGGGGATAATAAACTTTGTCGGTGAAAAGCAAATGACCTGTTTCTCACATCATAAACTTTTCTGAGGGCCAGTGGAAAGCAGCCTGAGCTTTCTGGTGTGTTTGAAATGGTTATGAATGAGTGCAGTGGCCACACCCACACATCCCTCTCCTGTAAACCCCCGAGATGCTGGCCCTGCCCAGGATAAAATACAGGACGACTCAGCCGGTGCCTCCAGAGGAGCGAGGACGGACGGACTGACTGCACACAGCCGAGTGTGAGGCCGGTCACTGGCTGCTCCACTGCCCCATGCTGGCTGAGACACTCGCTGCCTGCTGAACACACAGATAGACACACACTCTGTTGCAAACCCATACCACCTCTCTCCCTCCCATACTCACTTGCTCACTCCCTCTGTTTCTCTCTCCCTCTCTCAGTATCACGCACACGTGCGCACACACACACGCACACACACACGCACACACACACACACACACACACACACACACACACACACGCAGATGCACAAACACACACACATACACACAGAGTCAGTCAACAACCCTCATTCAACTCCCTCTCAGCTACGGGTCAGCAGCTCAGACAGGCACCTTGTTCCTATTCAGCTGGAAAGAGTAGAGCATCGCAAGGTGCGCGCACACACACACACACACACACACACACACACACACACACACACGCACACACACACACACACACACACACACACACACAGCAATACAATCACGGACAAATACACAGTCACACACACATCCTCATAATCCAGGACTTCATCTGTGGATTGGGAAAGAAGACCTCAGTCCAAGGAAGGCAAGAAACAAAGAAACAAGGAGCAACACTAAAGAGGAACATTTAAAGGTGGATTCTTAGAAGTGCAACACTCCATGAAAGGATCAGGCAAACAAGACCGAAGATGACAAGATAAGAAACTTTGAGAAACGTGTTGTTGTAGGAGGGCCTGCTGTCAGCCAAGAGTCATCTGTCACACATCCAGAGGATCTGCCGCGTGTGCCATTTCCCTCCCTTCTTCAGGACTCCCACCCTCTTGTCATCCCTCCACTGGGACATCTCCCGATCACCAGCATGTCTACAACTTGCACAAGTTGCACCTTGGGAGTCTGACCCACCATGTGCAGATGGACGCCGTCCGTAGCTAATTTCTTATCTGAACCTGCTCTTGGTACCTCCATTACTGCAGCCTCCACTGGGCGATCTCGCCCACTGCCCAGTGTAGCCTCCTTTTGCCTGGCATGCTTCACCCTGCTCCTGGTCACCGTTGGCACTGCCACCGGGGCCTGTCCTCCTGGGATAGGGCATGAACCCCTTCAAGTGCTGGCGAGTGGCATCAACTGTTCATGGACGTTGGAAAGACACACACGCAGTTATAACCACCTAGAAGGAGACGTCCGTCTACGGCGACTTTACTCTGCCAATAAATTCTTCCTCTGCATTGACAGAACAGGCAAGGTGGACGGCACTCGGCGGAAAAACTACGCAGACAGTAAGTAGCTGGCACAGCAAGAGTGCTTCTAAGTTATGTGTGTCAAATGTGCGTTGAATGACACAAAGTGGTCAGGATGCCTTGTGATGTTCTCACTTTTTATTATTTTTATGACTGGACTTTCTTATCTCTTCACCTTTACAGCAGTTCAGGAATCTCCTGTGGTTATATCACTGCTGAGCTATTTGTGTTGTGTTTTGAGCTTGGCAGAGGCGTTGCTAGGTAAGAAGGGAATACCCTAATGTGGATTTATGCTCCTCATGGGATAGCCGGCACAAGAGAGCTGACCTGAAGATAGACATTGAGCATCAGTTGGCTTTACTAATTGAGCTTGGAAAAAGAAGCTTCGTTGGGGATTATCTTGTCAAAGCTGTGATGAGAGTGGATCATTTTTTAAGTAGCAGGTGTACACGAAGCCACAGTCCCTCAACAAATGCAAATACCAATTCATGTGTATTTCTCACAGTCTGATTAGTCTTGCGTAATAACTGCAGGCTGCCGTTTCGGTTAGAGTCAAGCTCTGTGAGAAAGTTTCAAATTAATTTTAAGGTTTTAAGCTTTGTTTAGTTTAACTACTTGCAATTGTATGCACCCTCTGATAGACTGAAATAGGTAACTGTTGGAAAGTCTGTCGCCTGTACATAATGTGTGGTTCAGGGATACCTGAGATGAGTTTTTTTATAGAGCAGCCACGTCTCGTCAGTGTATCAAACAACAAGCGTCTTTCAGATGCCTGACCAGGTCAAATGAGCAGACCTTGGTCATGATATGACCTCTTTCTCCATTAGTCACCGGCTGCCTGACTGACCGGAAAGCCCTTAGAGACGTTTATGCCTTTGACAGTATATTTATGTTTTTGGTTGTTAATGCCTTTTTACACAAGTGGGTGACTCACAGTTTTTCCATACTACTACTGGGAGCAGGAGCAGCTGCAGTTTCCAGCTAATAGTTTGTTGTCACTGTTTCAATAAACTTCAAGCTGCAGACTGGATGACTATTGTTAACTTGTTGAGATTACTCATCTGGAAGAACCTAGCTGAAATTTAGGTAAGGTGAATTATTATGGCATTAAATTTAGACCTGTGGACCAATATGAAAAATTATTTTCTCATATTAGTGTTAATGTACGCCAGATACTATAATAAAATATTACTCCCAAGCTTGACTTGAATTTCATTCTTTAGAGTTGATTCTGGAAGAATGTTTGTAATATAGAACTGGCAGCAGAAGAGAGTTTCAGAGTATTTGGAAAGAAACAAAAGTTACCGTGGATCATGAAAATCATGATTTTTCCTGCCATAGTTGTGTCATTAATGTATCTGGCCCTATGAGTCCCTTTAAAATTAATTCCCTCATACACTTTAGCCATCATCCTCTCATTTCCTTTGGTGGAAAGAACGATTCCTTCTCTGCTCACACAGAGTGAGGGTGTGCACCTGCACCATGAGCTGAGCAAAGCACCAAACCAGTGGTCATGTAGACCTTGAGGTCAGTCTGTCAATGCGCTCACAATGCAACACCCTTTGTTTCTGTGTGAGCCTGCTATTAATGCCAGCACAAAGAAAAAATTTCAAATTACACTTAAGGCCTCGTGATTCACAAGTTTGTGCTCCTCATCAAATGGTCATTCTGTAGACCAGAGCATTGGTAGAACAAGTGGGAAGTTGACAATGATAACTCCTTGCAGTAAAAAATATTTATTTTTAAAGATGTTGAGTTAATTTCTCCTGGATTAAGTCTGAATTAAAGGTTTGATTATGCCTATTTGTCAGGGAAAATACATGAACCCACACAGAAACACACACAGTGCTTGAGACAAATGTCTGTTTTGGTCCATATTCGCTGTATCTCTCACCTGCTTCACCGTCTGAGCTCAGGGTTGTCCTGTGCCATTGCAGCCTTTACAAATCCTGCCCAGCAGTCTGGCCGACTCCTCCTCTGTCCTCTGTGTTGCCCTTACACTCTTGTCGACACAGCAACATTGCCCCGACAGCACTGCCTGCTACACCCAGGCCCAGGCCTCACATACACCCCGCTCAATTTTTCCAGACTCAATTCCCTCTCAGGTGCAAAAACAGTTGGAATTAGTCGACAGACTCTCTGCTAATTAAGGTTGGAAAATATTGTATCAATCACAGTGAAATAGGGGCATGGAACAGCTGAAGGAAGAGGCAAGAGGGGGAAAAGACTTGAGAGGATGAGAGACCTGGAAAAGGTTGAAGGGAGACTGCATTACTTTTTTTTTTTTCTTTTACCTGCCATGTATTTCAGGTTAGCCTTGCATGTAAAACTAGTATACGGAAGTCATTAAAACACCACACCAGATTTTATTAATGGACCGATAAGAGATTAAATGAACTTTGAGTGATCAGCAACAGGGCGGGACACTCAGGGCAGCGTGAATGTCCTGAATGTGTATCAGTTACGTGTTCAGTGTTCTCTGAAGAATGTCGTTTCTTGAGAGCACACATGCAGAAATATACACAAACATACACTCCAACACACACAAACACTTCAGTTTCAGGTGTCGGTTCCTGAAGTTTCACGACACAATTCAGTAAGTTCTTAGGATACAGGACCTTTACTACACATGTTCATAAAAGATAGATATCAATGAGATAAAGGGCACAGTTCCTATCTGACTGCACCTTATCAAACCCCACTAAATATAGATATAGATCGTAATTACAAACTACCTGATAATCAAACACTCGCAAAATAATTTGATGAAAAAGGTGCAGGAAGATTGAAGCGCAGCAATTGGAGGAACAGAAGGGGAAGGTTTTTGAAAATGTTTTTCTTTTGACCTATGGTAAAGCAGTGAACGATGGAGGGGAAAAAAACACACCCAAATGTTTACAAAAGCTCCAGAGGCAGGTACACATCATATCCTGTCCTGGGTCATCGGTTACTGCCTGCTAATTAGACAGCACAACAGCTGCGTGGGCACACCCAGCAACCGTGACATGATCAATCGAAACAGTAAATCAAAGTGTAAGGTATTATGGAATATTAAAGAAGGATGAAAGAAAATCCTCTATGTAGTCAAATTCATTCACTTTATTTAGGCTGATGGAAATTTAACAATTTAATTACATTTTTTTTTCTGTTTATTGTCATCTTTATGCTTTATTTACAATTTCTTATTATTTCTTTTGGCAAACCACAATGAATATATTATTTCATCCTACTTTAAAGGACGGACTGCTGAATTTTGGGTGTGTGCAGCTGTAGGCATCAGACATTTGTATAGTCTCCAGGTAGTGACAACCCATTCGCTCTTGAAAATAAGGTCACGTCACCACATCGCTTTAATCGCAGAATGTGCTGCAGCCAGACCAGCCGTGTTGCCCTCACAGCCAGGGTGTGTTGTGTTTTCCCTTGGTGTGCAACATCTTGCTGTATGATGTGAGACTTTTCCTGGTTCTTGAGTGTATTTGACTTGGCTGGAGCCCAGGGGAAGAAAATCTTCCACCCTACTAAAATATGTTGTGGAATTTATTCAAACTTGTTTGAGGCAGGGGAAACTGTCACTCGCCAAGGAGAATCTGACTCAAATTTGAAAATGGGAAAAGACAGGACGAGAGCGGTAGACAGATGACTAAATCCACCTGTGAGCTTTGACTGGTTACACTGCAGTAGCAGTGATGGAAACATTACTGACAGCTCAACAGCATTCAAATGAAGACAATGTCAATGGAATGAATTTTAATTAAATTATCTATTCCAACACATCAATTACAGCAGCTGCCTGGTCAGCCCTGTATTCTGAGTCCAACAATGTTGATAGTCTGTAGCACCATTTCTGGTGCCTGTCTTTTCCAGTTACATAAAAAGCAAAAGGAAATTCTGGAGGTACTTACAGTGATGTCTTGCCAAGTTACTTTTGTGCTAGTTTGTCAGCATTTGTCATATTGAAGGCCTAACCTGATATTTCAATTAGTATTTCTATCTTGACCACAGAGCCCTCTATTTTCAAACTGACAGTGGAGTAGAAGAAGAAGAATGGAGTAGAGAGTCAGAATCGGCACCTTGAAGGACTACTCTTGCAATATTAGATGATTTCAGGGCCAGAACATGTCACATCCATCGTTTTTAAACAGAATGGTTTGGTGGGGGAAAAAAAAGGCCAGTCTAGTCTTAAACAGAGATCATCTCTGACATTGTGACAGACCTGCTTGTGAATCTACAGAGAATTATCATCTGTCTATGCAACCCTATGTTGCTTTATATATGCTTCAGCTCACTGATTGGCTGCTAAGCCGGGAGCTTTACTGACATTTTTAGTGCTATTACTGGAGAAGTTTTCTTTGCAAAGATGTTCAACACCAAAGAACACACAACTAAAGATAATGACCTGTGAACATAGTGGAGGACAGAGAGACACGTGTCAGGTTAAAATCAGGCCCTGAAGTCAATCAGTGAAATAACAGCTATTATATTTCAAATAGACGAATACACATCTAAAAGGTTTTATGCTTATATGTTAATTAGCACAACACTCCCAGACAAATAAAAGATTTCTCTGCAATCAAACGTATATTTGATTATAGATTGTAGATGTGTCAAAACATATTTGTTTTTAAATTTTAGGTAGATTTGGTTTCACAGACACTCACTGAAGCCTCTGGCAGGTCGACAAGTGCCATTTAGGCATGTAACAGCTTAGCATATTACAACAATATCAAAATTTGTGGAATGTAATGTGCTTGAATTGAACCAGAAATACAGCTGGAATGAGAGATAAGAGATTAGATCCGGCGATAAAACCAGAAATGTTTGGGAGCGCTCTAGCTACAAGTCAAGATTTTCCTTTTTCTGCTTAGTATGTAATCTTATCTCAACTTGTTGACCTACCACGTCAACAACATCAGTCATTCACATTAATCTGTCAACAAATGTTGCAAAATATTGAAACTAGATGAAACTTTGAAACAAGGCTGAAATTGCATTTGATAGACAATGGAAGGCACCTGCCAAAGCTTCTGCCCTTTAAAAGGCTCAAAACATTCTATTCTGTCTTGGCTATCTTCCACCCTCACCATGACTCACCTTTAATTCTGGTGGAGCTCAGACGGTGTCGTGCAACTGGATCAACAGCAAGACGGCTGGAGGGAGTAAAGAAGGAAGCACCTGGCCTACGGAAGTGCTTTGCTGTTTTAATTCGGGAGAATACTCATGTTAATGAGGCTCGCAGAACGGCAGGGGTGTGCTCTGTTCAGTATTGAGGTGGAAATTAAAGGCTAGAGCGGTGCTGGAGTGTTTCCCATTGCTCATTAGGCATTATGTAAGGTTTCCTCTGGATCGTCTCAAAAGAGAAGGGATTCGTGGACATTTTGAATGCCAACAGGACAGCAAAATCCCACGAATCACATATTTATCACTCCTTTACTATAGACAGTGCATGGCCTCCGTTTGTGGGAGACAAATGAAAATTCACGTTTCACGTGTGAAGAGACTCAAAGTTAAATAAAACTTCACTAACACATGGAATTGTGTGTTAAATCTTTTCTCTCAAACACATGGGCACACACATTGTACTCATGGGAACATTGCAGGAAAAGAGTGTCAGTGTCACCATAATTAGTCGAGCATCCCTGGTTTCTGCCGTTGGGGTTTGATATCATGAATGGGCTCTAGAAATGTAGCAATTAGTAGCTAACAACCTTTAGCTCTCTGATGGAGGATTTACTGGGTTCAAGCAGTCCAACTTTTGCTCCAACTGCCAAGTGTGTTAAAGCGTCCCACAACTCTGAACACTTTAGGTTACCAGATTTTAAAAAAGTTTCATGAAGCATGTTTTGACTGATGTTCTTTAAAGCATCTTATAATAAGAAGAGAATGGTGAACACGGTTCAATATATTAATTTCTGAAGGAATAGTGTGAAAATCTGGAACTGAAATTTATTAATAACAAGGTTTTGTATGGCCATCTTTTTACTTTCATTTTACAAAATGTGTTTCCTCAATGATGTAAGTGCTGTTTACACCATTATAGTGAACCACAATCTACAGTCATAATAGTATGGAAATACAAGCATATTAGCACTTTTATTATGGACTCCTTCTTTGGAAAGTTGTAAATCGAGTATTAATTAGATCAAATGTGCAAAGTCGGCTGGGTGGTGTTCTCATGCACACGACCACACTTGAAATCATTCACCTCAGGAAATTCTCACCAAGAAGCCGCTGTCACTTAAATCTTGGACATTATATATATATATATATATGACATCAGTCAAAACATGCTTCATGAAAATTAAACAACTCGACATCCCTAAATACTCCTATGGCTGACTGGTTAATGCTACTTAAGTGTAATGATATTTGAATGTAACCTAAAATCACAAAGATCCAACCCCGGAAGTAATAGCAGCAATGTAATGCACCTGTTGCCCTAATGATACCCCTCCCTGACTGGTTTGGCCCAGATCATAAAGGAGGCAGTAAAATAAGGCACCTCTGCATTTCTCGTAGGTGACACCAAAGTAAATCTGTGGCTCCTCACCCAGAAGCAAACCAAATGCAAGGAGCATAAAGTCTGGAAGATCCAGCAGAACTCTGGACATTAGTATAGACTTTAAACTCTTTCTCTCCCTTTGCCACAAACAGCTTTTACATTCAGGTAACAGCCACAACTTGTCCGTCATTCTGTGTGGCTAAATATTGACAAGAAATTAAGTCATAAAAATCTAGATAACTGCTCATGGCCATGTGTAATGGACTGCAAAACCATTTAATCATGACACTTCTGTGGGGATATAGTGCTTCATAACACTGAGAATGATATCTGCGAAGAACACGTTTACAATAATTACCTTCGTGCTTGCTGCAAATAATGTGCTGCACAAAAAAATTTTTTGAAGATCAAATGTTTCTTTTCATGCAGACATTATAACTTGCATTTGTGAGTGAGTCAAAGCTTTGTAAAGCCACTTTGACCATTACTAAACGGGCTTCTATACACTCTGTTCCTTTGGGGAACTGTGGTCTCTGCCAAATTTTCATGCCAAATGATTTAGTGCTGAGATATGACACAGAACAAATTTTAGCTGCAGGTGAGAGTAGATTAATCATTTATCTTTGGGCTGACAGGAGTATCTGAACAGAATTTCATGGCTATCCTGCCAATTCCACAATTTTTACCGAAATCAAAAAAAGGGAACTCACCAAAGAACTGACCAACCAGTGGTGCCATTACAAAATTCATGTTGCTAGCTCAGCTACAACACAGCACTAAATAGTACACGAGCATGAATATGATCCATTGTCATTTTTATCATCAACATCATCATCACATATATCTTATGTCTTCAGCGTAAGGCCAGAATGTACCCCATAGAGACAGAATATTCACATACCGTCTACACTGGGCACATTGTATTACAGTACATTGATCACGATAAGGAAATGCAGACCATATGGATAAAGAACTGGGTGGGAACAAAATATATAAATCTACCATTTAAACAAATGAAAACAGAAACACTTTTATGGTCATTGCCTTTGATGTCAATGACCAACTTTTGGTAAAAAAAAATTGTAAGATTTTTCTGCTTTAGGTTAAACATCTCTCCCCTGACATTGTAATGATTTGATGTCTGAGGCAGAGATGTTTCTGTCTGGACTGAATAACTATGGTGCAAATGTTTTTCCTGAAAGTTGGATAATTAATGCAAATGCAGAAGGCTAAAAACAGTGAGAGCGCACGTCTGTGCATACCAACAGTGTGAGACCATACAGCGTCTTTTCTGAACTTCATTACACACATCAGCTCGACCCTGCTTTGTATCTCTAAATGAATACAAGCAGGATGTTAGTATCATGTCAGGACCCTTTGAATGTGTGTACATTTATAATGCATGTGTCTGTGTTTATACTTGTGCCATTGTGGGAGCATAAAGTGGACCCTAAACTGAAAAAGATGTGCTTTTCCTTTCCCTAATGGCTAATATGAACCAGACCTTACCTTGTTCTCAATTCAAACATGCCTGTGTGTGTGTGAGTGTGTGTGTGTGTGTGTGTGTGTGTGTGTGTGTGTGTGTGTGTGTGTGTGTGTGTGTGTGTGTGTGTGTGTGTGTGTGTGTGTGTGTGTGTGTGTGTGTGTGTGTGTGTGTGTGTGTGTGTGTGTGTGTGTGTGTGTGTGTGCTTGCACGCACGTTGACATGTGCGTGCGTATGTGCACATGGGTGTTTTCCCTGTCTGGAAGGCCATGCTCCTCATTAAAACACAGAGGGTGGCACAAAATGTTGCAACGATATGGTTGAAGTAGGACAGAAAATGTTTCCGCTATACACTAAAAATTTAAAAAATGATGTAGCCTCTTTTCATCATTGTTTCTGCAGTTGCATTGCTCTTTTCAATAAGTGTGATATAATAAAAGTAAATCTGCCCTGATACCATTACTGTCTGTGTGAGCCGGATTTAAATTAAATAACTCACCAAAATGTTCCCTGGCTAGTTGACTTGAGGGCTGTTTACTTGACATTGGTTCCACCATGAAACTATTGGTTATTTACTGACAATACAAGTGTTTTTGGAACTTGAAAAAGGAAACTTCAGAGTGTAATACTATGAGAAGTTCACATTTACTGTGTAACCTGGCAAACAAAACTCCTCTTAAAATGACAACATACAACCACAGACTTCTTGCATGCCTGTTACGTTTGTAGCCCAATACACAATCTGGTGTTAACAAGCTGTTGTGATGAAGGACTGGAAAGCCATGGTTTTAACACGATTCTCTGTAACTGATGTTTTGGTGTGTTCAATCATCAGATTTGTGAGCATATTTGTAGACCAAACTGGTCGGCAGACAATTTAGGGTATTGACCAAATGGGGAAGTCGTCAGTGGTGAACGGTACTGTGTCAATGCAGCTCACAATAAAGGCTTTCAGACAGGGGGAACTTGTCTCATATGATGAATTTTATTTGCCTCATTTCTTTGCCCAGGAGTGTATAAGGTTTCCTGCTGCTTCTAAACTAACTTCTGCTTCTCATTTTCTCTGTACCCATTTTCTTCATATTCAGCATATATATTTATATAAGCATATCCATCACTCTCATTCTCTAATTTCATTTTCATCTATCAGTCTACCCCACTCTCCATATGACCATCTATCTCTCCCACTGTGTCCTTTTCCCCCTGTCCTCTCCTGCAGTGGATAGAATTGGGGTCGGGGCCCTATGGCCAGTGGAGCAAGTGACAGCTTTGACAGGATCCTGATTTCACTCTTGTGCCTTCTGTCACCTCCATGCATGCCCATCTCATTTTAATAATGTAAATAAGGGGCAGGCTCATGCCAGAGAGAATATTCTGTGTCTGGTTGCTCACTCATTGGAACCGCCGCACACCTGAGCCACACATCCATTTACTCACAGTTAAGTTGAGAACATTCTCCAAACTAACTTTATTTTTAAAGTGTTTTCAGAATATAATTTTATTTTTAGGATGCAGCAAAAGCAATAGCCACTGTTGATATACCTATGGAGGTATGGAAGTGTCTAGGAGAGGTGGCAGTAGAGTTTCTGACTGAGTTGTTCAACAGGATCTTAGATAGTGAGAAGATGCCTGAGGAATGGAGTAGAAGTGTGCTCGTACTCATTTTTAAGAACAAGGGAGATGTGCAGAGTTGTGGCAACTAAATAAAGCAGGAATACAGCTGATGAGCTATACAATGAATTTATGGGAAAGAGTAGTTGAAGCTAGACCAAGGACAGAAGTGAGCATTTGTGAGCAGCAGTATGGTTTCATGTCAAAAAAGAGTACTACAGATGCAGTATTTGTTTTGAGGATGTTGATAGAGAAGTACAGAGAAGGCCAGAGGGAGCTGCATTGTGTTTTTGTAGATCTGGAGAAAGCTTATGACAGGGTGCCCAGAGAGGAACTGTGGTATTGTATGAGGATGTTTGGAGTTGCAGAGAAGTATGTTAGAGCGGTGCAGGACATGTATGAGGACTGTAAGACAGTGGTGAGGTGTGCTGTAGGTGTGACAGAGGAGTTCAAGGTGGAGGTGGGACTGCATCAGGGATCAGCTCTGAGCCCCTTCTTGTTCGCTATGGTGATGGACAGGCTGACAGACGAGGTTAGACAGGAATCTCCATGGACTATGATGTTTGCAGATGACATTGTGATCTGCAGTGAGAGCAGGGAACAGGTGGAGGAGAAGCTAGAGAGGTGGAGGTTTGTCCTGGAAAGGAGAGGAATGAAGGTTAGCCGCAATAAGACAAAGTACATGTGTGTGAATGAGAGGGACCCAAGTGGAAGAGTGAGGTTACAGGGAGAAGAGATCAAGAAGGTGGAGGATTTTAAGTACTTAGGGTCAACAGTCCAGAGCAATGGAGAGTCTGGAAAAGAAGTGAAGAAGTGTGTACAGGCAGGATGGAACGGGTGGAGGAAAGTGTCAGGTGTGATGTGTGATAGAAGAGTTTCATCTAAAATGAAAGGAAAGGTGTACAAAACTGTGGTGAGACCAGCGATGTTGTTTGGTCTAGAGACAGTGTCACTGAAGAAAAGACAGGAGACAGAGCTGGAGGTAGCAGAGATGAAGATGCTGAGGTTCTCTCTGGGAGTGACCAGGAAGGATAGGATCAGGAATGAGTATATCAGAGGGACAGCACATGTTAGAGGTTTTGGAGATAAAGTCAGAGAGGCCAGACTGAGATGGTTTGGACATGTCCAGAGGAGAGATAGTGAATATATTGGTAGAAGGATGCTGAGTTTTGAACTGCCCGGCAGGAGGCCTAGAGGAAGACCAAAGAGGAGGTTTATGGATGTAGTGAAAGAGGACATGAAGGTAGTTGGTGTGAGAGAAGAGGATGCAGAAGACAGGGTTAGATGGGGGCAACTGATTCACTGTGGCGACCCCTGAAGGGAAAAGCTGAAAGGAGAAGAGTACCATCTAAATTAGTAAACTGATCTCCATGTGCGTGATGTGATAAAAAGTGGTGTGAACCAACAGAATATACCTGTATCCTTAAACCATATAAAAATCTGAAAAAGACACAAATGTTTGCCAATAATTAATATTAGAGGTTGAGATAAATGTTATTAGATGTTCCGAACTTGTTTTGTTTTTTAACTTGGGTATGACATCAGCGCAGGAGGAGAAAATATTTTGGCAAATCAGAATGTCAGTCAGTCCAATCAGAGCTAAATGTGACGTGACTGATTCTTTTCTAAAATGTATTGACAACTGTACACACTCACACTCCCTTGAAGTTCATTGCTACAGTTTGCTAATGTCGATCAGATATCGATGCACATCAATAAATCTCTAGTGTTTGGTACCAGGAAACATGAAGATAGGAAACAGTAAACAACGCATTTCTCATGCTTGAGCTTCCACTCATGATGGACAGACACAAACCAGCCGCTGATGCCACACACAACTTACAGCTATTTAGTGGCACAGGAGAATGACCTCAGACTAATGTGGGTCCCGCCATACCGGCCACCCTTCCCCTGGAACAAAAGGGCAGGAAACAGCAGAAGCCATAAGTCACAAAGCTCTCGGCAGGCAAATCTGCTTGTAACTATCTGTGAAGCCTTTGATAGGCTTCTGTTCGCTTGTTATAGATGTGATGCATGATTTGGAGGCAATATACCCTTATTGATTAAAGAAAAGGCCTCCTGGTTGGTATGGTTGTGGCCCCTCAGTACCACACAGGTTCAGAGAAACATGCGGTGGGCTTCATTAACCTTTTCACCTCTGCTATCCCTGAGCCTCACAACACCAGCCCTCTGTCCCACCATTGACCCATTTCCTCAGATTGTCCTCTTGTATTACCTTTTCTGGCGGGCTTGTAAATTTTGGGTTTGATCAGCAGAGGGTTTTCTCCCTTTGATTTTGCATCCTGGACATCCCTGATGATCTCCTTGATTTTCCATTGCAAATAATCCCAGTTTAGTATGTCAGAGGAAGTTAGTTGTCAGTAGTATAATTACTATGGAGCATATACTGACAGGACATGCTGGTACACTAATCACAATTTGATGGGGAGTGTGTTTGGAAGAAGAAATTCCTTGATTGCCACAGTCTTTGACCTGTGAAACTGGAGAAAACAATGTAGCTTTGTTGATGTTTTTCACAGCACTCGATTCTTTGAACTAATATTCTGCACACATGGGTATCACTTATGAGCAGTGAGATTGTTCAAACACACACACATTGTAGAATTGCCTCTCCACAGACTTGAATGCACAAATCCAGATGTGCATGGAGATTCTGGAGTATTGGGCCAGTCTGTCTGGGGATAAATCAGACAGACTAATCTGTCCTGTGAGGGGATGGAGGGTAATTGGTCACATTTGACCCCCTGCCTTGTGGACTGTGGGAACGCTGGCTTTATCTAGCGGCGGTAATTGGCTAATGAAACACTTCCGCAACTCCAGTTGGGACTGGGTGAGGCATGAGTGTGTGCATGAGTGTGAGTGTACATGGCAAGGCATGCATGTGCGGGTGAGTGTGCTTGAATTCTACAGAAAATGGCAGGATGCGGAACTCCCTGTGGCCATCTCCAGTATGTTATCAACAGCATCAGTTTCATGATGCCTGCAACATACTGATACATTGACAGAAAACACATTAAGGGCTGCGTGGTTGTAATTAAAATTTAAATTTAGGTAAGTAGAAATAGTTTATGTAATTCAAATTAAATCTTTGGCCCAAGGCAGGGTTTTTTTCAGGTCACACACTGATGATGTAGTGAAGAATGGGTGTTTGCAGCATTAGAGGTCATGCTCTCAAAATCTTGGTTGATAAGAGACAATCCACTTCTTTATTCTAGTTATTCTTCTTATTTCTTGTACTTGTTTTATGTGCTCATTTATGTGGGTCAAGTAATGCTACATCAATCGAAAAACAATAAAGCCAGGTTGGGGAGAATGAGTTGTAGAGCTGGGTGGGGTTGGGAGGGAGGGTGCCAAGAAAAAAAGGCTAAAGTTACGGTGGTGAGACAATGTCTATTAGGTCCCATCAAGTGAGCCATTCATAGATGCAGGACTACTAGTTTGTGGAGCCAGGGAGACACTCCGAAAGAGTGGGGCCCAGGGTGGCCTCATCTTTTTGTCCCAAGCTGACCCCTGCTCTCCTGGCTGGCCTCTGCGCCCCTCACCTGGCCTGTCCCAGCGCACTGGTAACAGGATACCTGTAATTTGCTCTAATGGCCTTTGAAAGACCTGGCTGGGCTAATCCCTGGAGTACTTCTCCCAGAAGCATCGTATGAAAAGGTGGGGGTGAAAGGGCCGAGAGCAAGTCCTGAAAGAGAACCAGCCTCTAGATTGCATGTGAGAGAATGTCACCCCTTGCGGCCGGGGCTGGGGTTGAGGACGCACAGGAGTCAGCTTTCAGCAGATCACCACCATGCGGCTTGTTCACAGGCTCAAAAAACGTTTAGCCTGTGCTTGTAGAGAATTAGATTATCTCTGCATGCTTTACACCTCCCTCAGTGGCTCAGTCTGGCAGGGGGAGGCAGCGGAAAACTTCCCTTTTAACTTGGAGAGTACCCGTCTAATTGTTTACAAATTTCTCTTTTAATAATTATTTATCATTTATAATTACAAGTAATTAATGCCCTAAAGATAGTTCTTTGATAACATTCCATAATGCTATCCTCTGATACTGCAAGGCTATAAAAGGAATAACTTGAGATACTGTACTTGTGACTTAAGAAGTAAATGGAATGAGATTGTCATGGTGATGGACGAGATATGGAAACTATTGGTCTTCCTGGTGTTATAATGGCTGCAACATAATGCCACAGATTTGGTGAAAACTCTTTTATGTGCCAGTTAAAAATGAAGGTGCTTGTATGAGATGTTCTCGTATGTGTGAGGAGCACAACGATATTAGTAGCACTCAAAGACAGTCTGCGTCGCCACAGACTGAGATTAGAAAGACAACAGAAAAATAATCATATCGGTCTCATCTTTTATTCTCATCTCTCCAGAGATTTACATGGAATGTGGGAACAGCAAGTGATATGTGAGCAGGGAAGAACAGCCCACTGATAGTCCTTTCTCTCCTTTCTTCCTGCCTTTTCTATCCGTTGCAGTTTTTTCCCCGACAGGGTGGCCCACATGCAAGGTAATGGATCACAGAAACACACACAGAGGGGTCTTGCCCCATCCTACTTCCTCAAGCCGTCAGGGACGTTACACACAGTTATACTCAAGAGACATCAAACATGCAAGCAGTGTGTACAGAGTGATTAAGATAGTGACAGCATGTTTACATCTGTGAAAAATCAAGTGTGTAAAAAAAGAGAAAGGTTTGAGAACATACTCCTGTGCCTTATTTGCCTTTGCTCTTATGCACCTTGTAATTTTTGTTTGAAGAATTCTTAACTCCTGGAGTTGGGATGTTGGATTTCATTTCGGGAAGAGGATATGATCTGAGGGACATGTAGACTTGTTCTGTGGGCATGAATGCATTTCTTCATGTTTCAACTTTTTCTTTGGCAAATCTGAGAACAAATTGACCAATACCTGAGATGCTATGTATAATAAGATAGAATGTTACAGGGAAAGGTATTCAACACACTTACTTAAATGTATTTAATACTTTGTACAAAAGCTTCTGTTGGTTATATGAACTTTAGATTCCTCCTGTACAGAGAAACTACCTGCACGCACTGATCATTTTTAGATCTTGATCCATTCATACACACTCACAGACTTCAAGACTTAAACGTTCCATGGGCTCTCTCTCTGAACTCTGATCTTTATTTATTTCCATAGATTTTCTATTGGATGCCAGTCAAATGATTGGCTGGGTCATTCTAGCAGGTTAATCTTATTTCTCTGAAACCAAGAGAGTTTCCTTGGTTGTGTGTTTGGGATTATTATGTTCCTGAAATGTCCACCATCGTTCATCTTCATCATCCTGGTAGATAGTAGAAGGTTTTTTTTATCAACAATGTCCTAGTAAATTTTTCCATTCATCCTTCCTTCAATTAAGAAGAAGAAGAAGAAGTATACTTTATTTATCCCCGCAGGGAAATTACACAGTCACTCAATACATGCTGTTGTGTTAGTTTTTTTAACAATCAATGTATACACAGGCCCCCTGAACACAGCACACAAAGGGGCCTGCAAGCATGCAGTTAGTACACATCAAACAACACACATCAGGGAGGCAGAGTGACAGGCAGCGGCTTCTGGAACGCGCCCCAATTGAGCAGCTTGTAGTGGGGACGGTGCCTTGCTCGAGGGCACCTCGGCAGTGGCTGGGGGATGGGCTGACGCCTCCCACTGTCAGCTCACACTCCTGGTGGCATCCTGGCGGGAGTGGGATTCGATCCACCGATGGTTGGGGCGATCTGTCTACAAGACGTCTGCTCTACCGCTGAGCCACTGCCGCCCCAATTAAGTGAAATTTGCCAGATCTATATGTTGTAAAAACCGCTAAACTTCACTGTCGGTATGTTGGTATGGTGGTTCTGGGGTGATGTGCAGTGCCATTTGATCTCGGTTCATGGTGTGTGTTACAGCATCCAAAAATGAAATTCTCCCAGTATTGCACCAAACCTTAACCCTAACTCCAGAGTAAATGTTGTGCAGCAAACTTGTAATGAGCATCAACACGTTTTTCCTTCAGCAATGGAGTCTTGCATATCAAGTGTGCATATAGACCGTGGGTGTTGAGTGTGTTACTTATAGTTTCCTTTCTTTTCTTTCTTTCTGATGCCCTCTACAAGTGCTCCTTGCCTTCTGGACAACTCTTCTGATAATTCTTTTAACTCTGTTAAAAATCTTGCAAGGAGCAGCTGGCCATGACTGGTTAATGATGAAATAATGTTTCCACATTCGGATTATGGCCCCAACAGTGCTCACGAGAATATGCAGAAGTTTAGTAATCCTTCTGTAACCAATGCTGTGCAACGGTAGGATTGCAAAGGTCTTGAGGGAGCTCTTTGCTTTTACCCACTTAGGATGTTTCTTGTATAACACGTTGGCAATCAGACACCTTCTTATACCCCATCAATTGGAACTGAACCAGATGATATTAATTTCAGTGACCAGGGGATTGTTTTGTATTTACTGACAGATTTCAGCTGGTGTCTGGGCTTTCTGTTTCTTTTTGCACCAATTTCTACATGTGTTGATTACTTCATCCCCTGTCATTCCATATTTTTTACACATATCTTAATTAATGAATATCTAAGGCCTGATTTATTTGCATTTATTTGCATGCGTGAGTTGTTACTCACATCTGGTGAAAACTTTCATTTCAGCAGCACCTTTAGAAATATATTAATCTAATTGAGAACCTATTTAGAGTTTGACTTAAAGTCTATCATTATATACCAAAGCAGATGAGAATTACAAGTAGCCAGCAAATAAACGCATCATATATTCTAACATACAAATGTAATATTTTTGATTCAAGTTGTTTGCTGCTTTGCCCAAGGGTCCAGAAGGTGAGCTAACACCTCTCCAGCTACAGCCACATCTAACGCTCCGTATTGTGGTTCATGCAGGACAAGTCCCAAGCTAGGTCAAGTCCCTATGGACTAAGTTACCGCCACCCCGTATAGATATTGGATGAATGTATTATCCTACTTCTATAAAATTTAATGGGTGAGAAGGATTTCCAGGGACACAGTGCAGACAGGTCAGTGAAAGGAGTAAGAGGAGGGCGGACATTGACAGGAAAACACTGAGAAAGGGAGACCCATGAGGTAATACAGAGGGCAAGTAAGGTACAGATAAACAGAGGAGGAAGAAGAAAATATCAGAGTTCATAAGATGGGAAGGAGGCAAAAGTGAAAAAGTAGAGCCTTCAGAATAAACTTTATATTCCTGTCCAGAACTGGTGTGTCTATTAAAGGCATTCCATCATTTATATGTTGAGCCTGAACACAAACCTTCATCTAGATATATGAAACTTCATCAACATGCCGTTCTAGTCTTAATGAAAAGGATCATTTTGAGGAGAAAAGCTTTAAATTAAAGAGATTAAAGTTTTCCCTTTACATCAGTCAAAGGAAAATCAGTCATAAATTTTTTAACTTTTAAATTTGGACTTAGAGCAAAATGACAAAGCAATGGTATAGCAACAAAAAAGATTTAATTGTACAGAACTGCAATGATAGTTTTATAAGTATTAGTGAAATATGACCTGTATGCATGCAGGGGGGGGGAGGGTAGAGTGACGGGCAGCTCCTTCGTGGTGCGCCCAAATGAGAAACTTGTAAGTGGGACGGCACCTTGCTCAAGGGCGCCTCGGCAGTGCTCCGGAGGTGAACTGACACCTCCCACTGTCAGCTCACACTCCGGGTGCTTTTTGCGCAAGAGTGGGAACTGAACCACCAATCTTAGAACATTGGACGACCCGCTCTGCCACTGCCGCTCCTTTTGCAGTGTTAATTGGTGTTCTTCAGTGTGGAAATGTTTTTATGTGGTTTTAGTAATATTTTGCTGTGATTTGTTGCATTGATCTGAAACCAAGCTACTGACTGAGTTTACACTGGTTCAAGGTCCAATCCATCAGGTTTCAGTGCACCAAAAACATCTGTTCCACAACACTGTTGATGTTTTGAAATACAAGTATGCTTAAAAAGCGGGCAGCTGACCACCAAGTTGGAGTGGTCTACTGCGCTGACATTATGTTGGCCAGGACCCAGCTCAAGCACTTGTCAAATGCTGGTGGCTGAAGGAGAAGACATGCAGCTGGTGCACCTATGTGCATACTGGTACCCTTTACAGGTGCAGGGGTGAAAATGTCATGATGTAACTGCAGAAGAGCTGAGAAATATTTAAAATACTTTTAAATGAACAATTTCTTAATTTGATCCTGTAAATCATTTCCTCCAGTACAAACTTTTTCCACCAGTAAATACATGACTGGAGGAAATACTTGAGGCCCGTAATCACATTTTTTTTGCTTCAATGTTATGCTGTTAAAGTACAAACAACAACCTCTGACCCAAATCATATGTTGTACGTAAGCTTTATGGAATATTAAATGACAGGGAAATGTGCAAAGATTTTTTTGTTTCTTTGGCAGCAGGCTGCAGATAGAACTGGGTCAAAACAGATTTTTAAAATTGTAAATTGAACAAAAGTGTTTTTAATGGTAGCGTATTTGGAAAAATCACATACAAAAACAGACCGTGTCACTTCTGATATGTGGTGTTTTCATGGTACAGCCCGCCTTCACCATACTCTCTTTTTAGTTTGCATGTCATAGTTGTCTCAATAAATAAATCATACAAATGTTAATTCTGTCATGGTATTATGCTTAGTTGTAGTCACAGAAAGTTGTGTGGACGATGGACAAAGAACCCTCTGCCCGTGAAGAAACACCCACACAGTAAAATAAAGGGGATTTTATTGTGTAGAGAGGGAGAAATTAAACAGAAAGATTATTGAGGCTTATTGAACTGGATTTGTACGTGTGCATTGAAGGGAACTGGCTGATCTGGCCCATGGTTGGCCAATCCCTGTGTAGAATGGAATATGGTGAAATTTTGCATTTACTAAAGTTGAAATTGCTGGATGCAGTGCTGCCAATTCCAAGAAGAGGTTGGCTGTCAAAATCTCTTTTATTTGTCATGCTGAATCCTTTAGTCAGAAATAAAAACATGGAGAAGTGCAATGATTGAAGTTTTAAGGGGAACAACAGTTTTCGAATTCTATGTCAATGCAAGGAACATCTTCCTAACATTTTAGATCAATAAATAATCAGAGCTGTATTATAATATTGGCTTACTTTTGATCACAGCTGTTCGGTGAGATGCCCTGCTTGAACATTTTCCATTGGAATGGATATTCAATAAAATTGATTTTGAGATTGCAATTGATTGTGCAATTTCCTCTGGGATTAATAAAGTATCTATCTATCTGTCTGTCTGTCCGTCCGTCCGTCCGTCCGTCCGTCCGTCCGTCCGTCCATCCATCCATCTATTGTGGCCAACCAGGCAGCATTTCTTCATCCTTGAAATCAGACCAATAACTGTCCTGGTGTGTGCAACATAACATGCATGTATTACCTGATGAAGGATTGATCGGATTGGATGTAGCTAATGTTTGGTCACTCTGATTGGTTGTGAGTCTAATCAAATGTACTTTTGTCATGGTCTGGTACAGTGTAACGGAAATGAAGAATAAGTCAACTAGGATCATAGTGATAAGCATTGTGATTCGTTTGATTGATTACAACTGTAATCAATCAAAGGCTGGCTGGCATCCATCAGTGTACAAACCACATCACCCACAAAGCATTGGTGTCTTTTTTTATTCCTGCAGGTTTTCCAAGCCGTGTGCTTAACCAAGAGTTGCATGATATTTGTGTACCGCTACACAATTCAATATGTTATTGAACAAGATAAGCAAGGCAAGAAGGGTTAATGTCTGACTTCTGTATCACACCACCTGTGATGGCCTTCACCAGAGTCTCTGTTCTCATGGTAATCTTTCAAGGTGTTTAAAGCAATAGTGAGTGATGCAGCCTTTGTCTGTGCTGATGCACACAGACGGCTGCTTCGCCCAGTACCAGACCCTCCAAAGGGGTCATGGCAGATCAAAGGTGCTGGTCACAGCCATTAGGCCCGGCAGCCCAGACCCAACATGAAAAGCTTGTGTTTTGAAAAGGAGGGCAGAAGGAAAAAAACAACAGGGCCCTCTTCGTTTAAAAAGCAAGCAAACTGTGAAATAATTGAAAAGGTATGTCAATCAAGAGCAGGAGCACAGCGGGAATACCAAGATTCCCAGGCTCGGCTCTGGTCGAGCGCTGGGCCATGGAGGGCTGCTCAAGGGGGCAACACAAGATATTAAAGACCTGGGAAAAGGGACAAAAAGAAGATAGAAGGAACGGAGTAGGAAAATCTCTTTGACCAACTCTCCCTTTGCTCAGTCTTTTGCTTTTTTCTGCTTTAAATTTGTGCTGAAAAGAACCATTTTGCCAGAGCCCCATTCAAAATGCTTGGTCATTAATAAGATCTTCTCTAGCTCTTCACCTCTCAGGTGAGTAACAAAGAGTTATTGGGGTGAGGGGAGGGCAGCTGCCAATGGAAGCGCCTGCCCTCGCCACCAAAACCCCCATCTTATAACCAGCACCTTCACCCTGTACCCACTCCCTCCTCCACCCCCATACCATGAGTCTGACAAAAGGGAACCCCGTGAGAGTTTCTTTCCTTTCTGCCCTTTTTTTTTTAAAGTCAGAAAAGGCTTCAATGATCTGACGATGGGCTAACGTCCAAAAATGGGGGATAGAAAGAAAAGAAAGAGTAAAAAGACTGGGCAAAAGACTTTTTCTATGCTTTTAAAAATCCCATAGAGGAGAAATAAATGGCAAGTCCACAGTTGACTAGACATGTATAGTGCAGGATTTGCTTGTAATGGCAGCTTGAGCTTATTGACATTCTCAGCCAAAACATGTCAAAGGTTAAGAGATCTTGCCAATTCCAAGTGGGAAGCCAAAAGCACCCTTTTCATTGGCTCAATAGTTGATCAGTTGATACTTGCTCAGCAGAACATGAAGCAGGAGTGACCTTCAAGTTCCAAAGCAACCCAGGAAAAAATAGCTAGTTTTGGCCCATTGTTTCTCAATTCCTTATAACTGATGGTAATACAATCATTTGAAACAAAAGATCACCAATATTCTTGCATTTACTTCAAACTTTGTCAGCTACTGCACATACATTATTATATTCCTAAAAACTATGCATTCCAGCCATCTTAACCATTTGCTCAATGCAGATTGAAAACATTTGCAGTGAGCTGAAAACTGTGACACACTTTTCGACTCTTCCAGAAGTGTCATCAGTGAAATGGTTGGACAGTATAAACATGCAGCATTATTCCAGTAATGTGACCTTTAGATTTCAGCAGTGAGAAAATCTCTGTAATTGGTTGACATACCTCACTGTGATATCTGAGGCTTTGAACACAATGGAGTGAAGGGAGTGAAGTTTCAAAGGGGGTTCTCTGAATTATGTGGATTCAACTTGTGTTTACAGATGTGTGGTCGAACATCCAAAGCCTGAGTGCTTCTGCAAGATGATGTGCAATCCCTGGTTCATGTCCTCAGATGGTTTGTGCCTGCTGATGACCGCAACAGTATGTCTGAATAAGATGACATGTGAATTTGAGGAGGTAGACTAAATTTGAGCTGAAATGACCTCGACTATGAACTAAAGACCTATAGATGCAGATGTTAATCAGCTGATGCATAGTTTTTATATCAAAATATTTTGAATGAATTGAATGAGTCAAATGATTTTCAACCACACTTGTATCACGCGTGTAGCATGTGCAAATGAACAATGTTAGAGAATGTGACACGTTTAACTTCATCAAAGAGACATATGCTTCCTCACAGGTTGTCCTCAGATTCTTTGTCTACAGTATTATTTGTCTGCCTTCAAGGACAAAATCAAATCACATCAAACAAAGTAGTGCTGAATAAATATGAAGCAAGAACTGGCAATTAACAGAATCATATATATTGACTAGGAAGTTAATAAATATAATTATGTCAATTGCCAGTTAGTTGCACAAAATAATACATTTTATTGAATTTTTAACTATACTACCACATCATATCTTACTATTTGGCTCGTGTACTATATTAAAGGAATCCTAGTCCATGTGTTAACAAGGAGTTGGAAAATTTATTGATGGTGAAATGAATGAAAATGAATTACCACAGGCCTTTGTATGTGTTGTTTTTTCACAGGTACCACTTATTCATAAATATTTAACACTGATAGTCTTTTTTTGGCCTGCTATGCTACAAAGGTTTCTGAGGTGTTTTTACAGCTCACGCCTGATGTCCTGCAATATCTCAGATGTGACAAACATCCTTCCAACACACCTACTGTGCCTGGAACTCAAACCAGCAAAAAAAAAAAAAAAAAAAAAAAGGCTATTACCGCAGGCACCACTTTCAGGCACCAGCGGTTTTCATTGGCCTGGACTAATCCCCCATAAATACTTGCAGTGCTCGAATCACCAGCCGGGCCTCAGCTAATTGCTTATGAGTCCCTTGCACGCTCCAGGTGCCACCATAGTACGCTGTGTTTGTAAACACAGCTTGTAAAAAGGGGGCTGCCATCACAACGTTAATGTTTCCTTAGAGGATCAGAGGCAATGCAGGAATGATAGGGGTGCAGCTGGGCCGATACCTGGACGGACTCGACTGAGGCATCCTTCCCTGCAGCTGTGTAGAGCGGAGTTTCATTTACATGTCTGTCAGAGAAGAAAGACTCTCAACAGGAGTTTGTATTTGTTTACCTTCCATGGCTTTTCTTTCCTCCTTTTTTATTTTACTCTTTGTACTTCTGTGTGTCCATGCCTAAAGTAGATGATCTCACTTGGTAAGCACGACTGGTGATGTTCAGAGTTAAAGAAAAAAAAAAAAACACGTTCAAGACAGTTGCGTGTTGAGAAAGATGGGGGCAGCAGATGTGTGTTTTTGAGGTTTGGAGCACTTCAGAGGCGCTCTTTGAAACCAGTAACAGTAATCTGATTATATTAGCAGCTGTCCTGTCGGGAATTATCTGTAACATCAGAATGTAACATTTTATCAGCTGTTATTTTGTTGCGTCTGTGTACTACATGCTGAAGAGTGGAACTCCATTTTAAATGTCCTATGAACACCTGAATCTGTTATTGGTTACTGTACAGTATTTTCCGTAATAGAAGGCGCACTGGACTATAAGGCGCATCTGAATATAGGGTGCACCTTCAATGAATGGCCTATTTCACAGCTTTTTTTTACAAATGAGCCCCACTGGATTATAAAGCGCACTGTCGAGAAAATTAAAGGCTTTTAGGTTCGCCTTATAGTGCGGAAAATACTGTAATTATTGATTTCATCCTTTGCTCAAACTCTCCATCTGCTAACTGGTGCTAGCTCTTTTATCAACACCCTCCTTCTGTAACTATTAGCATAGTTTAATTTGACACCAACCATAATCTCTAAGGCAGCTGTGTGGGATCCTTCCCTAAATCTAACTAAATCATGATGAAACAGATGTATGTTTTCAATACTGATTAATAATTTATGACTAATCATGTTAACAAGACTACAGACCGCTCAAGCGTGTTCCAGAGGACAGTTCACATTTTTTCCACAGTGCGCTGGCGTCGCGCCCTGAGTTTCCCCCGCCTAACATCCTCAGTCAGCTGGGATAGGCTCCAGCCCCCTGCAACCCGTCACAGCGGATGAAGCGGTTGATGATGAATGAATGAATGAATGGATGAATGAACTTACATATTTTATCATTTAATTTAGAGGAAACTTGAAAAAATGTGAAAATCCTTTAATGTCAAACCTAAAACAAATTGTAAATAATTATTTAATCCAAAAAGCATATTTATTCAAACCTTTTCCAAACAAAATCTGGATTTACACAAATAATTAGTCTTTCCCTTTTGCTGCTGGTTGGGTGTAATCAGTGAGACTGTTCAGGAACTCGGTCCCTGACCTGGACAAGACTTGCTGTTGTGCTGAAGCAGCTGGAGGTTTGTCAGTAGGATAGCCTGAGGCTAACTGCTGCTTTTATGAATACTTCATTTCCTACCAGCTTTGGCTCACCATGACCTTCAGCACCATGATCTGATGCTATGATTACAGCATTGGCCCAAAGTGAACAACCTTTTTTCATAAATATCCAGCAGTGCCTTTGAACAACAATATTTAATGTTTTCCCCTCACAGACTTGGGTCTTCAGGTGTATAAAAAGAAGCTTTTTGTCTTGATCAGATAACAGATAAATGACCACATCAGGGTGCCTTTGAAGGTAGAACAGGGGAATAAGTACAAAAAAAGAATTTCATCTCCAGCAATTAGCTGCTATTCAGCACCCTGTGTTAATCCCTCAGCTCATCTCCAAAACATTTCACTATCACAGCCATTACAAGTGATGGGCGCCTTTATCATTGTCTGCACACAAAAACCAGATCAAGGGTGAGCCACATGGGACTTGTGTGCAATCAGACCCCAGAGGAAACAATTAGCACAAGCTTGCCAAATTTTTCAAGGGGTGAAGTGAGATGGACACGTGGCTTAAGTGGCCGGAAGACACAGGCTTTATACCCAGCAGTAAACAGTGTTTCTGATCGTCAGAATGGAGTGTCACTTTTAGAGTCTGGGTTGCTTTGCAGACACAGTGATTGTGTCATCAAATCTAATGTGTTCAGAATGTGGTCTAATGCATCATTTATTCACCATCTCTTTGAAAAGATGTATCCATTAACAGGCACATTCCTCTATGAATCTTTCACGTTGGCCCTGATACATCCACAAGGAGGCAATAAAGAGCCAAAAATAACAATTAAATTAATAAAATAATGAAAATGGAGTTGTTATAGGATAAATTACCTAGTGAATAAAAAGTGACACAATCATTGGCAGCAATGTACTCAGTGTTAGTCTGTGGGGTGACAAAACATGTGAACGAAGAATGTTTTTCTCTGTCACACCTGTGGACTTCTGAGTGGGAGTCTTAGGCTGGTGTGTGTGCGTGTGTGTATGCGTGCGTGCATGTGTGTGTGTGTGTCTTTGGCTCTCTCTCCCCAGAGAATATGACTGTCTGGTATCCTAATCGCTAATGATAGAGAGGCTTTTGATAGGGAAACTCCCAAAGCTAGATGTTTCTAACCCAGACTCTTGTTCCCCCTTTTATTTTCCAGGCCTGATGGAAATCCGATCTGTCAGTGTGGGAGTTGTTGCCATCAAATCTGTCAGCACTGGGCTGTACTTAGCTATGTCCAAGAAAGGCACGCTATTTGGATCGGTGCGTATACAACCTGGAAACATTGTTCTTGGAGGTCAAGATAGGAGGGCATTGAGGGGGAGGAGGGTGGTGAGGGTATTGGGGTATGTATAGGGGTCTCACATGGGTGCTAACCCAAACATGTTTGATTCTACCGAAGTGAAGGAAAATATTGGAATCTTCTGCTGAAACGTCCAGAAAAGGTCAAAGTGGAACAATCAATCATGGCTGTACACCTGGGCCGTGGTTGATGATACCTGCAGCTTGAGTTGGCTTGTTCCACTGTCAAAATAGATAGCAGGGGATAGAAACCCATCCAGCAATGACAAAGAGACAGCTGGGATGTATTAAAACTCTTTGCATGCCATCTTCATCTGTTGTTTCACACAGCGAGCATTCAAAAGTCATCATCATCCTTTTGTTAAGTCAACCACACATCAGACCTCACATCTTAGAAATAGAGAAATCAGAGACATGAACTCATTCAAAACACGACATAAACAGATGTGAAGACCCAAGCCTTTCCAAATAATATAACATCGTAATAACAAAAAGGCAGGTGAATCACGGCAGGCTCAGACTATCCTGATGTTATCACACACAGAGCCTCATTACGGCAGCATGATAACAATCTGGAAAAGGGAATGCCACAAAATATCTTGTCACTACAATATCTTTCAAGACTCTTCAGCAACCTGATAAGGGTTAGTGACCACCCTTGTGAAAGAAGCTTCCCTGACTGCTGGATTATTCATAGAGCAACATACTGACTCCAAAGTTACACCTGGAATTAAAAACCAGGACAGAAAGACAAGCAATGCTTTTCAGGGAACTCAAATATTACATTTACAACATAGTTTGCATAATTTCAGTCATCCTATTTATTATCTAAATCATTGTGTAATCATGTAATCATGTAATCTCAATCATGTAAAGATAACATCCAAAACTGTTTTCTTAACACTACTTTCTACAATGTCCCAGTTTGTTTGACTTTTTGGGTGTCCGCTGATGGTAAATGTATTGAGACAGGCAGGCAAGACATAGATATACAGAAATATCTTAAGTTCTAAGAACTCTTTGATTAACCAAGATGTGGGACACATTAAATATAATTTGTCATTTGGCCGAAAAACATCTTTTTATTCTTGCCCCAAAACCTGAATTGTGTCCTTCAGGAGACAAATCAGATAAACGAAACACTCACCCTATGAAATACAAACATCTGGAATATCTTTTACTGGAGCAACATATATTAACCTTTGCTGTACTTGGAATCTGGCCTAGCCCAGTGGGGAAAGACAGCACTCATCTATTATTCCCTCCCTAATGTCTCTGTCATTCTCTGATCATAGGTGAAGTACAACCCAAGCTGCAAGTTCAAGGAGCGCATTGAGGAGAATGGGTACAACACTTACGCCTCCCTCCGCTGGAAGCACGGCGGGAGGCAGATGTTTGTTTCGCTGAACGGCCGGGGGAAGCCAAGGCGGGGTCACAAGGCACGACGAAGGCACCCATCTACTCACTTCCTGCCCATGCTTCCATCCTAGCCGCCCAAATCTGAACTCTGACCGACACCCGGCCGGCTCACCTGCCTCCTCACGCTGGTGTTTGTCTAGCAGTGACGGGGATCTTTATTTTTATTATTCCATCCTGCTGTCATATAAATGTACATTTGTTGAAGTTTGTAACGTTTATAGCGTTAGTGTAATATGTACTTTTAAGTTATTTTCTCAGTTTTCTAATGATAATACAGTCCAAAAAATGTAGGAATATGCGATCATCAGGCATCTCTGTGTGTCTGAGATGCATATGAAGTGATGTTGGAGTGACTCTAAGGGAATCAAAAAGGCTCAGAAACAACAAAAAGGGGCCTCATTGTTTTGTTATATCGTCTATTTTGGATGCTCAGGTAAATAAGAACAGAAGCATCTGGTACATCAAAAATACATTTGTTGAATCTGTAATAAATTACAAATTTTAAAATCAGGAACAAAGCAACCATAGTGCACATTGAGGTGTTGCCATTCCATTCTGTTATTCTAAATTTAATCCTGAATCAAGTGTAAATCTATTAAATCATCTTCACATCTAACAAAAGAAACAGCGTTTCATTCACAGTGAGGGTTTTACATGTGAAATGTAAAATGTGAATTTTCATATTTTCCATTTAATTTGAATACTTTTAGGTTAGATAGTCATATTAAAATAAGAAAAATATTTTTGCCGTCACAAAGTGAATGTAGTATGACAACGGCTTAATACAATTGAAGCTTCAGAGGAATATAGTACAGTATAATAAATCCAAATAGTGAATGAAAACCCTGGGAAATTGGGCTTGTGGCCACAGTATTTATAAAATGCTGGACATGACTGCTAAAAATGTAAAATATTCGCTTTTGTGTGTGATATACAGACACAAAAGCGAATGAACTGTGCAGACAAAAGTCTGTACCGGCTCTAACATATTGATAAATATACTGCTCTGCCGGTATGTCTGTATATAAGACGGCAACAGAAGCTAAGTTAACTACTGGGATCATATGCTGGATCTTCTGACATGGCTTCTATGTTTTGTGCATGCTTCTATCAGATTGCTTCTCCCATTCAACTACGCACAACTAGCTGATAACTAATAGATTAGAAATCAGTATCAATGTGTCTCATCTAGTCTCTCATCCTTGATTACATTGAGGAATGGTAATATGTTTTGTGTCATTTAACGCATTACAGCAGATGTCACTAGCAGAAACTTCATACGTTATACACAGTAGTTGATGTAGTTAATTACATACTGCCTCTCTGTCAAGTCTCGCTAACATTTTCTCAAAGCTGTTGCTAATAGAACATTTAATATATTTAAAGCATATTGTACTCTTTAACTGTTTGAAATCGGTGTTCATTATTATTGTTGACTTTTTATCTTGGATTGTAGTCATACTCTTTACAACAGAAGGAAAAAAAGTAATCGTAATCAAGTCCTTATGCAGCTAATTTAGTATCATATTACTACTGGACGTTGGTACATTCGTCATCCACTTATCATAAACAGACTGCGGTAATAGCAGTCTGTATGTAAAGTCAAAGTATCAGAGCAAACTGGCTTTAGTTTCATTTCAGCACAGCAAAATCATTTGAGTGCCTTGGTTCATGCTGAGTTTCATAAACCTCAATAAAACTGTTGATAAATCATGAGTCATGGCTCATTCCTGCAATGATGCATGCTTTATTTTAAACGTTGAGTATAATTATGTGATTTTAATCTTATGTAGGTGCATGTCACTGAGTGTTAAGTGTTAACATCTCCATTAGAGCTCGCTGACGCGATCCCCCCTCCTCATCATATTCATGACAAAACTCACAGCAGGAGAGGCGTTGATGTGGAGGACCTCCCCGTGTCTGGTGAAAGGTTCGCGGTTATGAACTTTGCCATCAAGCATTAAGGTCATTTACACACAGAAGAGCCCTCCAGTGGCACAGGGGGCCGCTTGGTCTTTTCAGACAACTGAAAGGAGAGTTGGGTATGAATAGTGGCTGTTTGGGGTGAATAAAGGCCAACCTTTCAGCCTGTCATAATGTAAGATTACTGTGACGGGGTACATGGTTGGTCAGAATGGTGTGAAGTCAGACTGCAGTTCAGCTCCAGAAGTCTGTGTGTAGCACACATACTGTATCACTACAATGGGTCTGGCAGCATTGTTATCGTATGGATGTCTTTGTACTCAATTGTGAAGCCTTGAGGGATTTGATAAAGTCATCTTAACAATGCTGTTAAACCTCATTATTTAAAACTTGTGACATTACCCACTGGTTCTGACCATTAATTCAACACACAAATAAACAAATGCTTATAAAGTATTGTTTTGTGTTATTTTGTACAAATTAGCAATTTCTTCACCCTTCCAGTGTTTTCTTAAACTCACTTAGCTCCTTCTTTAAAATGATAAAAGTCTAAAATCAGCTTACATCCCACGAAGCGGTGATGGTTGTAATTGTCAGTGTTGGTGTGTCCGTCCGTCCACCAAATATCTTCAAAACTGTTGCAGATAGAACGATGAAACAAAAAGCACATTACTCGGGTGTCAAAGGGGATGAAAATGAGATGATGACCTTGACCTTGAGAAAACTAGGTCAAGGTCAAATTTAAACTTTTGTACTCATCGGGGATTTTTGGAAAGCAGTCACGTGATAGGTCACGTGTGGGTCAGGGTAAAATGTTGAATTCAGGGGTGTCATGGGATGTTGCAATCTGGGACTGCATTGTTGTATCTCTAATTAATTAAATCTGATACAAAGGAATTAATGAGGTAACTGTAGTATGCAGGAAATTTATTTCAGCAGCCACCTTAGAGGGCAAGAAGAAGGGTGTTCATTTGTCTGTTGTCATCAACCATCATATTTTACTCCTAAAATAGTTTCAAAGTCTATTGAACATAATAGGACCATCATCCTTGGCAAAGACACTATAAAAGATACACATTGGGACAGGCAGACTGTCTGTTGCCTCATTTGACTGGACTCTTTGTCAGTGTGTCTTCAATCTTTTCTTGTCTTCCTCTCCATTCTCCTCTTTTAATCATCCAGGAATCTCCCCTTTCTTGGCTGAGGGTGCGATTGGCTGTTGGTGCCAGTTCTAGGGACACCGAATGGGGGCTGTAATTATCATCGCTCCACAACTGTCCTGTCAGTATGCTCGCCAGTGAAACAAGAGGGATCCTTTGGAAGTTTCGATCAAAAGCTTCGGCCTTTGATCATGAGGCAACAAGAAAAACCTAAACACCACAAAATCAACAAGGAATGTCTGAAAATGAGCCGTGGAGAATGGAGAAATGACAGCCACCCAGAAGACATCCTCAGCTCCTCCTCTGCCATGACATTTTAATATTGGAGACACGGGTGTTTGGCTATGTTTGATTTGATCAGTGAAAGCAAAAGACTCAGGGAATGATTTGTTCAATAACATTATTGCAAAGGATGTTGGAAAGAACCAGTTTGGCTGCAGCGCATTTTCTGCAAAGGCGTCTTCACAAATAAATGTCACATGAACACATCCATGAAAACGTTACTTTGAAGGCATTCTATTGAACCTTATAAAAGCTGTCTTTACAGGCAAAGATACTTTGATTCTTCAAAATGAATTTGCAGCTGAGTGACAGAATAAAGTAATAATTTTGAGGGCATTGGTCAAAATCTACAGGGGCACAAGTCATGCTGCTTTAGCGACAACAAACCACAGCCTCTGGAACCTTCCAAACCCTGTGTGGTCATTTTCTCTCACAGTGACTGAAAAGAACTGTGGTGGGTGGGAAAGAAAAAAAGCCCCTCGCCGCTCATAATACCAATCTTATGTATGTAGACGAAAACGGGAGGGATGGGAGGGGTTGGGGTGGTCGCTGGACTAAGGCACAATTTTAAAGCGCTTATTGAATTGCCATTACAGCTCCTGAGACTAATTGTGGCTGTTGTGTGTCTCTCGGTGGCCTACGGGGCTCTGGAGTGGCCCTGTATGCTCTTACTCAGTGGGGTTTTCAAACCGAGTGGCCCTGAAAGAGAACAGGACCACCGTAGATCAATGGCAAACCTTTCACTCTTTCACAAGCCCTTGCTAATCCTTCTCATTTGTCTGCCATTTGTTGAGGCATATTCACAGCTGGCTGAATTTAGGATTAGACCTTGTTTTGTTACTAAAACAGCCCAAGTTATAATGCTGAAGAGATGAACTAAAGGGTTGATGACAAATGATTGTGTGTGTGTGTGTGTGTGTGTGTGTGTGTGTGTGTGTGTGTGTGTGTGTGTGTGTGTGTGTGTGTGTGTGTGTGTGTGTGTGTGTGTGTGTGTGTGTGTGCGTGTGAGCATCTGTGTATGTGTGTCCATGGCATACACCATGTTCATGAACAAATAAGCTACTTAAGATTATGTCAGAATTCTCATTTCAGTGATAGGCGGTGCAAAAATGAACAGTCGTGTCGTGCAATTTTGATTTTACATTTTCAGCCATCATAACGAAAAATAGTGTATTTTTATGTTCATGGAGAACTTGTGATGGAATTTAGAACTGGCAAAATTACATGAAAGGTCAATAAAAAGATGCAAGTCAGCAGGAATAGATGGATATGGGTGGTACTGGAAAATTAAGAGCTCACAAGCTAGAAGAATTTAAATGGGCGTTATTAATATAGACAAAATGAGAGGGAAAAGGAAAAAACTCAGCATAAACATACATTGAAGTCATAGTCTCAGATACATGGTCTGTGTGCCTATTTATGTGCCTATTTTCACCATTCCATTTATCGATAAGTGTCCGATTATTTCATATTGTATTTTTGTATTATATTTGTCTTATGCATTCAAGGGATTTAAAAATCAAAATCAATTAAAATCAAACATGACTTCAACCTCAAGTGTTGAGAATTATTACACCAACTGCTCATTGAAACATTTTTTTTAGGTATTTCCAAAATTTAAGAGGCTACAAGATGGTACATATGATTAGCAGCTTATTGTAATACCGTCTCTCATAAGCGAGCAAAAAATGGAGATCATGTGTTGAATCTTCTTTTGACAATTAATACTTCATAAGAGAGACAACTAGCCTTTTGCAAAGGAAACTGTTTAATCAAGTTGCAAAGAGCCTCTTCAAGGCCTGGAGTTTGCCCCATTGTGCTCTGTCTGAATCTGAGGGTGTACCTGGACAGTCTTGGCAGCCTGTATCACAGCCATCCGAATGAGTCCTTCTCATCACTGAGTGGATTAGCGTTCATGTCTGAAGCCACTTACTTGACATTAGAAAGAGCTGCTGAGTGGCATATGCACCGCATTTCCCCTAAAGCCCTGCCATGCCATGCCGCTGGTATGTAGTGTCGACCATCCAAACCCCATGTCAAGCATTCTCTGAATGCCTGCAGTCGTGCCAGACACTAGGAGACAATGTTGAACAGATGGACGGAGGGATGATTGTGTATTTTTGTTTGAACACAAAAAGCAATGGAAAAGCAAAGGATATATGTAAATATAAGATGCAATGAGAAAGAAAATAAGAAAAGTTTTTGTGCACCAAATACTGATTATTTATCGAATAATGGTATCTTGTCTTGTCGTGTCCTGTCGTGTCGTGTCCTGTCCTGTCCCGTCCTGTCTTGTCTGGTCTTACCTTACTTTACCGCATCTCATCTCATCTCACCTCATCTCATCACATCCTACCTTACCTTACCTCATCTCGTCTAATCTCATCTTATCCTAAAAGCTCTTCGCCTTTACTACTTTCTTGAACATGCTTCATTTTAGATATAGTGAACAAAAAGTAACCCTTGGAAATGATGATGTGAACACCAACATATGCTTTTTTAATTGTTCTTAATCAGTCACATTACAATCACATGCCTTATTCTTCAATACCTGTCGAGTATCTTCTTTTCAATAGAAAACAGCTTGACTCTAACCCAAACCGTAACTCCTAAGCTTCACCCCTTAACCTTAACATTTACCTTAACCCTAGCCCTAACAATAACCCTAAACCTGACCCTACCTTCTTTCTTTGTCTCAGCATTTTGTAGTGTAGAATGATAAAATATGGGGACCTGGCTATCTACAAATTAGCTGTGGAGCTAGTAAGATGCACCTTCTGCTGCACAGACAGCACATGTTATTTTAATTCTGCAAGTGTGCAACATGTGCTACATGCCAATAAAAGACAGCAAAACAAACTTTGCATACACGTTTCCCTACAGTTCATATTCTGTCAACAACTCTCTTTGTCTTATCTATCAGACTCCATTCCTTCAGAGGAGTAGAAGAGGTCATCAGTACCATGATACAGCTTTCTCAGGGCATCCTCAGAGGATTCCCAGCAGAACTTTATGTAAATTGATGATGCACTGCAACATCAGATGGCAATCCAAAAGTAGGCAATTACAAATTAAATAAAAATGTTCTTTGCCCAGCAGATGAATCACAAAGCCAGACAAGTTTCCTAGGTTTTTGGACTGAGATATGACTTCAAATTAGAATTACAAGGGGAAAAAAACAACGCCGTGTGCAGCTGTCCAATCTTTCCAGAGATGTCTGACATTTTCAAATTAGGTCTCCAAGAGGAATGAACACATTTTCCTACAATGCGACAAATTTAGAAACAGAAGTTTCCTGTCATGTTTGGTTAATATAAAATGGATTACTGAATTTTGGAAAAATATTTTTTTGTGGACTGAGACAAACCGGTTCTTGCACTTTGCTTTCCATATTTGTCCTACATCCTCCAGAGAGCTTTACTAAAGTAGCCTGGAAGTCAAAAACACACACATTCTGTGAAAGATGAGTTACGATACAACATGTTACTGCTAATGTATTAACATTTTTATTTTACTTTGTTCAACAAAGATGTGAGGTAAACTGCTTACTTCAGTCAGCAGGCAGCACAAGCTAACTTAGCTATGCCCTAATGAAGTGTTTAGTTACCCTTATATACCAAACAACAGCGTCCCTGAGCACATAAACATAATTGTAAAAATTAAGAGTAAGTGCACTTAAAGCAGAGGAATGGGACATGACACTTGTTTTGGGCCTGAGCTTGAATCTGTTTGCGTCATTTCACTATTGATGCAATGTTTCATATTTGAAATAGGCACTGAGATATCTTTAATATCTTTATTTTGCTTCATCTACTTATGACAATTTTGTAAAACCTGTTTGCACATCTCCTGTAGAGACATCCATCAAATATCAGTTGAATTAGCTGATGACAGCAAGTTATTCCGACCAATGCTTACAGCCTGAGGTCAGAGCTTGGACCGCTTCTTTTAAGCTGCCAAAATATTACAATAAAATAGTGAACAAATCAAAATGTGAGAAACCAAAATATTACTATGAACAAAAGCTATTAAAAAGGTTTTGGAAGGCTAAAGGGATGCAGACCATCTCCTATATATTTTGGCCACCTGAGGCAGGCCAACCACATGTTGGCCCACGTCCCAGCAGCATCATGAAGTTGACTTTGGCTGTAAGGTACTGAAAAACGCTAAATTCAGCAGCTCTTCATGTTAAATTTTAGCTGTGCCATAGCCTATTCACCCTGCCCCACCTTCAAGCCAATGAAGCCAGACAGACTCTGTGTTTTTTCACTGCATGCATGAATACATTTATTTTCAACACTTCATTTTTCAACTTCATGGATTAACAGGTGGACAGCCTTCCTCAAAAGCAAAAGGTTTTCATGTAAAATGTCAAAATCTGCTTTCTTTTTCCTCAAAGAAGAATTGAAATATTGGCTAAAAACCTGTGGGTTGTTTCCGAGCGTTAGTGAGTCGTGTAAATATAAGTTTCCTCTGTCAAGGTCTGTCTTTATATCTCTGGGATAAAGAACTCAACACTGGCTGGAAAATGTATGTTAGACGCAACACGAACTTATATTCTGGCTACACCTGGGGTTTAAAAACAAATGGTATATACTGTAATATTTATTTTATTCTGTACCATAGAGAGACATGTTGACAGATTGTGGAACAGTGACACTGAAATTTAGGCCGAAAGCATTTTTGCAAAGCAGCGGCATAAACACAAGATGTAGGAGTTAGACTGCAGGCAATCGGCAGATACCAGCGACTACACCTCTATGGTCGACACATTTTTGATAAATTTTTACAATAAAAAAAGAGTCTGAGAAGAAGAAGAGGAGGTACTGCAATACCAGGTCGATGCGTGGAGTGGACGGAGCAAGCCCCTATTCCATCTCCCTGTTCCAAAAATCAATTTAATATATGGTCCCCGGGTAGGGGACGAATCAGATATGAAACTGATAAGAACAGATACTACACTTGATCTTAGCTAAAAGGCCGAGAATAATTAGAGAGGAAGAAGAAGAAGAAAAAGAAGATTTTTTTTTTTCAAAAACACTTTAATCGCACTCAAACATTTTACAATTTTACATTAGATGACAGTGCTAAAGTGCTTCAAAAATACCAATAGAAATACAATTTAAAAATCAGTGCATTATATCAGGAAATTTTCAAGAGTGAGTTGATCATCAACTAAGAAGAAAAAGAAGAGAAAAAAAAAGAATTCTTTACACATGTGAGTGTATGTGTGTACAGTACACATTGTGTACACACACACACACACATACACACACACACACACACACACACACACACACACACACACACACACACACACACACACACACACACACACACACACACAAGGGGCCTATAGACATGCAATATACAGTGAGAGGTCAAGCAGCACACAGCTTGGCCTGATGTGCCCCAATGACCAACTTGTAGGGGGACTGTGCCTTGCTCAAGGGCACCTCGGCAGCGTTCAGTAGGTGAATGGCAACTCCCACTGAGCTCCAAATTTCTTTGGGCCACACAAGCCTTGAACGGCCATCCTCCAGTCCACATTAGTATCAGATTTATTCACTCCTTGTGTATTCTGGTAATTAGAAGTTATGTCTAAATATTTGTGAGTGTTCTACAGACACTGATTAATCACAGTGTCATTTTATACAGAACCTCTGGCTACAAGTTTTGAGATGTCCCATCTTATATTTGTAGAGATATTACTTGCACATTGTTTCGATTACAATATTGGACTTTCACAAGCCACGGAAGGCAGACAGATGTCAGAAAGGTTCGTCAGACATCTCAATTTGTGATGGTGCACCGAATTTATTTCGATGGACAGGGGACGCTCTCTGCTGGTCATATGGGACAACAACGCTTAAAGGCTTACTGCTAACTTTGGCGCCCTCTGCTGGTAATCATGAAATACTGAACAGTACTGCTGTCAGTACAGGGGGGGGGGGCAGAGAGAATGAAAGAAAGAGAGAGAGATCCACATTGAGATTTGTAAAAAAAAACAGACCCCCTATCCCCCAAACATGCCACACCCTGTCTATATCCATATCCATATCTATGTCTATACCTATATCTAAATCTACCCATG